>NC_134353.1:571487694-571787694 GCF_048569485.1 Anomaloglossus baeobatrachus | reverse complement strand
CCTCCACCTCCGCCCCAAGCCTGCCTGGTCAGGCCACCAGCGTTCTCACTGCGCAGAAGGAATCACGCACGCCTCATTACTATGCTGGCAGCCGAGCGCAACGGCATCAGGCGGTCTTTAGCTTGACATGTCTTGGTAATAAGAGTCACACAGCTGAGGAGTTGTGGTCAGCTCTGCGGTCCGAGTTTAATAAATGGTTGTCTCCACTCAACCTGCAGCCTGGTAAGGCCGTGTGCGACAATGCTGCAAACCTGGGTGCGGCCCTTCGCCTGGGCAAGGTGACACACGTACCTTGTATGGCTCACGTGTTGAACCTTGTCGTGCAGCAATTTTTAACACACTATCCCGGCCTAGATGGCCTTCTGAACAGGGCACGAAAACTGTCTGCTCACTTCCGGCGTTCAAGCGCCGCAGCTGAGCGACTTGCATCGCTCCAGAAGTCTTTCGGCCTGCCGGTTCATCGCCTGAAATGCGATGTGGCGACACGCTGGAATTCAACTCTACACATGTTACAGCGACTGTGGCAGCACCGCAGAGCCCTGGTGCAATACGTCATGACGTATAGCCTGGGCCAACGAGATGCAGAGGTGGGGCAGATCACCCTGATGGAGTGGTCTCAGATCAAGGACCTATGCACCCTTCTGCACAGTTTCGACATGGCGACGAATATGTTTAGCTCTGACAATGCCATTATCAGCATGACGATTCCAGTCATTTACATGCTGGAGCACACGCTAAACACTATTCGGAGTCAGGGGGTGGGACAACATGAAGGGGAGGAACTACAGGAGGATTCATATGTGCAAGGGACAACAACATCACCAAGATCCAGACGTTCATCATCACCAACGCAGCAGGCATGGGACCATGGGGAACAGGGATCGACAAGGGCGCATAGTAGCAGGCGAAATGTTGAGCAAGGTGCAGGAGAACATGAAGAAATGGAGGACGAACTGTCCATGGACATGGAAGACTCAGCGGATGAGGGAGACCTTGGTCAAATTTCAGTTGAAAGAGGTTGGGGGGAGATGTCAGAGGAAGAAAGAACGGTTAGCACCTCTATGCCACAAACACAGCGTGGACTTGGTCCGCATGGCTGCGCAAGACACATGAGTGCCTTCTTGTTGCACTACCTCCAACATGACAGTCGTATTGTCAAAATTAGAAGTGATGATGACTACTGGATTGCCACACTATTAGATCCCCGGTACAAGTCCAAATTTTGTCACATAATTCCAGCCATAGAAAGGGACGCACGTATGCAGGAGTATCAGCAGAAGCTGTTACTCGATCTTAGCTCGGCTTTTCCACTAAACAACCGTGCAGGTGCAGGGAGGGAATCTCCCAGTTGTAACTTGACAAACATGGGACGGTCTCGTCATCTTCACCAGTCTACCCGTACCAGTAGGACCGTATCTGGTGCCGGTAACAGCAATTTTATGGAATCTTTTCATAATTTTTTTAGACCCTCTTTTGCAAGGCCACCAGAGACAACAAGTCTGACACATACTCAACGGCTGGAGAGGATGATACAGGAGTATCTCCAAATGAACATCGATGCCATGACTGTGCAACTGGAGCCTTGCTCCTTTTGGGCTTCAAACATAGAAAAATGGCCAGAGCTCTCCAGTTACGCCTTGGAGATTTTGTCGTGTCCAGCTGCCAGCGTTGTCTCTGAACGTGTATTCAGTGCTGCTGGGTGTGTGCTGACAGATAAGCGCACGCGTCTGTCCAGTGACAATGTGGACAGACTGACGTTCATCAAAATGAACAAGTCATGGATCCAGAAGGAATTTACTACCCCTGTGTCATCCTGGGGAGAGTAAATGCTTGTGGATTTGGAATGTGCTTGATGCAAATCAAAACATCCTGTTTGCAACTAGGGCCCAAGTGCTGCCACTGATGGGGTGGGTGTCTGTGTGGCCCAATTTTTGGAAAAAAGGGAGACTCCGCTTGGAGTAACCCTTGCTTGCTGTGTTTTTAAAAGAAGCCAAGATGAACAGAGCTGGGATCAGGAAAGACTTTGCTACCTACCCCGGTGTCATCCTGGGGACGGATAAGAATGGCGTATTTTTGAATGTGCTTGATGCAAATCTAGCTGTGAAGTGTACAACTGGGGCACAACTGCTGCCACGGAAGGGGTGGGTGTGTGTGGGCCCAATTTTTGGAAAAAAGGGAGACTCCGCTTGGAGTAACCCTTGCTTGCTGTGTTTTTAAAAGAAGCCAAGATGAACAGAGCTGGGATCAGGAAAGACTTTGCTACCTACCCCGGTGTCATCCTGGGGACGGATAAGAATGGCGTATTTTTGAATGTGCTTGATGCAAATCAAAACATCCTGTTTGCAACTAGGGCCCAAGTGCTGCCACTGATGGGGTGGGTGTCTGTGTGGCCCAATTTTTGGAAAAAAAGGGAGACTCCGCTTGGAGTAACCCTTGCTTACATTGTTTTTAAAAGAAGCCAAGATGAACAAGTCATGGATCAGCAAAGACTTTATCTACGTACCCCGGTGTCATCCTGGGGACGGATAAGAATGGCGTATTTTTGAATGTGCTTGATGCAAATCAAAACATCCTGTTTGCAACTAGGGCCCAAGTGCTGCCACTGATGGGGTGGGTGTCTGTGTGGCCCAATTTTTGGAAAAAAGGGAGACTCCGCTTGGAGTAACCCTTGCTTGCTGTGTTTTTAAAAGAAGCCAAGATGAACAGAGCTGGGATCAGGAAAGACTTTGCTACCTACCCCGGTGTCATCCTGGGGACGGATAAGAATGGCGTATTTTTGAATGTGCTTGATGCAAATCAAAACATCCTGTTTGCAACTAGGGCCCAAGTGCTGCCACTGATGGGGTGGGTGTCTGTGTGGCCCAATTTTTGGAAAAAAAGGGAGACTCCGCTTGGAGTAACCCTTGCTTACATTGTTTTTAAAAGAAGCCAAGATGAACAAGTCATGGATCAGCAAAGACTTTATCTACGTACCCCGGTGTCATCCTGGGGACGGATAAGAATGGCGTATTTTTGAATGTGCTTGATGCAAATCAAAACATCCTGTTTGCAACTAGGGCCCAAGTGCTGCCACTGATGGGGTGGGTGTCTGTGTGGCCCAATTTTTGGAAAAAAGGGAGACTCCGCTTGGAGTAACCCTTGCTTGCTGTGTTTTTAAAAGAAGCCAAGATGAACAGAGCTGGGATCAGGAAAGACTTTGCTACCTACCCCGGTGTCATCCTGGGGACGGATAAGAATGGCGTATTTTTGAATGTGCTTGATGCAAATGTAGCTGTGAAGTGTACAACTGGGGCACAAGTGCTGCCACTGAAGGGGTGGGTGTGTGTGTGGCCCAATTTTTGGAAAAAAGGGAGACTCCGCTTGGAGTCACCTTGCGGTGTTTTACATGATTTTAGAAGGGCGTGCCATGCCTATATCTGTGTGTCCTCCTCTTTTTCCTTGTCCAGCTGTTTTGTTTTCGCATGAGTATATGTCCTTGTCACTTTCCAATGTGTTTGAGTTGTTTGTCACCTTTAGGACACCTTTGAGGGTGTTTTCTAGGTGTTTTTCTGTGTTTGTGATTGCCTGCCATTGTTTCCTATGCAGTTCGAGTTCGGTTCGTCGAACGTTCGACGAACCGAACTCGAACGGGAGGTCCGTTCGGCGAACCAACCTCGAGCCGAACCGCGAACGGTTCGCTCATCTCTACTCGTGATCACCGGTATACACCATATACCGATAATCACGTTACAGTAAATGACAGCGCCGGTAAAAATTATTTATCTCCCATCTGGCATGAACAAACATGTCAGATGGGAAATAAATCTCCTCCCCGGTCCCCTCCGGTCCCCCGGTGTTGCCAAAGTGCCCCCCTGACCCCCTCCCGGAAATCCAAGATGGCCGCGCGCACAGCAGCGTGCCGGCCGCATTCACCCTACTCCTCTGATTTCTGTCACATGTGCCATGACACATGCAACAGAAAACTCCTCCCCAGGCCCTGCTAGGTCACCCCCTATAACCCCACCGGTGTTCCCCGGTGTCATATGGTATCTGTGCAGCGTTGATCCCCCGCGGCCCACTCCTTCACAATAGACACTGCCGCATGCACAGAGCGGCTGTCAGCTCAGCTTCCTGTGTTCAGACACAGTGAGTGGTGGTAACAATGCATCTGTAAGCTACTGCAATGCCCTGCTCATGAGGTAAGGAACATAGTTAATGAGGAGAGCTATACTACATTTCCAAAAGGAGGTATTTGATTTTATAGTTGCCCTGCTGAACGACTACCAAACATGAGAGTCTATTATACGCCACAAGAAAACATGTCTAAATAGCGAGCTCTGTTGTTTAGTATTCATTCAGCTGGATAACTGGACTTAAAGGGGTATTCCATCTCCAAGATCCTATCCTCAATATATAGAGTAGGTGGAATAGCAATAATATCAGCAAATACCAATATTTGGAAATGTAGAATAGTTCTCCTGATTAGGCATGCCCTTACCTCATGAGCAGGGCTAGGCAGCTTTGGTAGCAACAGTTACGACATGGACTCTGCTGCTGTGGACCCGGGGAGAGTGGGTGCAGATTCATTGCACCCACACTCTTGACATGGAGGGTCTGCACTCCTAGAAAATGGGGGATACGAGCGTGTCCCTCCCATATTCTAGACGGTCCAAAGTCATCGTGGGACCCCCTTATTTTTTTTCCTTACAATAAACTGGTGAAAGAGGAAATGTTTTGGGGAGTGTTTTTGAAATACATTTTTTGTCTATTTTTTTTGTTAGTACTGACAGTTTGTGATGTCGGGTATCTGATAGACACCATAACATCACAAACTGCTGGGCTTGATGTCAGGTGACCTTACAGCTAGTATCAACCCCATTTATTACCCCGTTTGCCACTACACCAGAGCACGGGATGAGCTGGGGTGAAGCGCCAGGATTGGCGCATCTAGTGGATGCGCCACTTCTGGGGTGCCTGCAGCCTGCTATTTTTAGGCTGTGAAGTTCCAATAACTATGGACCTTCCCACCCTGAGAATACCAGACCACAGCTGTCCGCTTTACCTTGGCTGGTGATCCAATTTGGGGGGGACCCTACTTTTTTTTGTAATTATTATTATTTATAAAATAATTATAAAAAAGAGCCTGGGGTGACCTCCCCATTGGATCCCCAACTACGGTAAAGCTGCCAGCTGTGGTTTTCAGGCTACAGCAGTCTGCTTTACCCTAGCTGGCTATCAAAAATGGGGGACCCCACGTCATTTTTTTTTAAAACTATTGTTTTAAATTAAAAAAATGAATGGGCTTCCCTGTATTTTGATTGCCAGCCAAGGTAACACCAGGGATGGGGGTGGGAACCCGTTGCTGTCTGCTTTAACTGCGCTGAGAATCAAAAATACCATGGGGCACTACGTCATTTTTTTTAATGATTTATTTTTACAGCACTGTCATGTCAGGCAATCAAAATACAGAGAAGCCCATTTTTTTTTAGCTATTTAAATAAATAATAAAAAAATATATATGGGCTCCCGCTGCATTTTTTGTATTGCTAGATAAGGGTAATCCAAGCAGCTACTAGCTGCTAACCCCCACTGCTTGGTGTTACCTTCACTGTCAATGGAAAATCAAGGGAAGCATTTTATATTTTTTTTCCCAAAAAACTAAAAAAAAAAAAATGATGTGAGCTTCGCCATATTTCTGTATGCTAGCCAGGTACAGCAGGCAGGTACGGGCTGCCCCCAACCCCCAGCTGCCTATTGTACCCGGCTGGGAACTAAAAATATAGGGAAGCCCTTTTTTTAATTATTTCATGAATTTCATGAAGTAATTTAAAAAAAAAAAACGACGTAGGCTTCGCCCCATTTTTGTGTCCAGCCGGGTACAACTAGGCAGCTGGGGATTGGAATCCGCAGCACAGGTTAGCCCGAGGTTTCTGGGCGCCTCTGCTGCGAATTGCAGTCCGCAGCCACCCCAGAAAATGGCGCTCTCATAGAAGCGGCATCATCTGGCGCTCTATCCAACTCTTCCAGCTGCCCTGGTGACGGTGGCTCGCTGGGTAATTATGAGATAATACTAGCTTTGTTTTACTAACTAGTATTAAGCCAGAGATTCTTAATGTCAGGCAAGTTTGACCCGGCCATTAAGAATCTCCAGTAAAGGGTTAAAAAAAAGACACCACACAGAGAAAAAATACTTTAATAGAAATAAATACACAGACACACTTAGAGACTCCATGTTTATTACTCCCTGTCAGCCCTCCACGATCCTACTCTTCTGTCTTCTTTCTCCTTCAACCCATGCAGCTCTGCTACATCAGGCTTCACTGCATGGGAGAAAGACGCTGCTGCCCCGTGCAGAAATCACTCAGTGAGAGTGACCACAGACTGCCAGCTGTTAGCGGTGACTTCACTGCTCACAGCCGGGTTACCATAGCAACGGTGCTCCGATCACATGATTCCCGATGCCGCTATTCATCGGCTGTGACAGCCAGTCCTTGCATGTGTGTATATGGGGAGATAAGGTATGCACACCAGTGACTATGTAAGGGGAATACATGAAATAGCAGAAACTGCTGTGTGAATACTGACTTGAAAAATCCAATAGCTATATGTAAGAGTGAAAATGTGAAAAATGGAATCTGCATTACTGCCATGAACATATGAATAAAGAGAAATTTAGCTACTGAATTGATCAATGCAATAGAGCCCCAACACTACGCCAAAGTATTTCTCTACGTTGGGGTCCCTAGCTTGTGTGTGTCCTCTCATGCAGTTAAAAAACTTACCGTGTATGGGAAGCTGAGACCCAGGCTATTTATGCGTATGATATGGATTGACAATAGGTGTGGTTGGGGAGGGTTCACAAACGAAAATCTACTAACAATAAGGAATAACGTTTGGAACACCATTCTAAGTCTGAACTGGGTGCAAAAACCTAAAAAAACATCACTATGGGGAGATAAGGTATGCACACCAGTGACTATGTAAGGGGAATACATGAAATAGCAGAAACTGCTGTGTGAATACTGACTTGAAAAATCCAATAGCTATATGTAAGAGTGAAAATGTGAAAAATGGAATCTGCATTACTGCCATTACTTATTGTTAGTAGTTTTTCGTTTGTGAACCCTCCCCAACCACACCTAGTGCCAAACCATATCAGACGCATAAATAGCCGGGGTCTCAGCTTCCCATACACGGTAAGTTTTTTAACTGCATGAGAGGACACACACAAGCTAGGGACCCCAACGTAGAGAAATACTTTGGCGTAGTGTTGGGGCTCTATTGCATTGATCAATTCAGTAGCTAAATTTCTCTTTATTCATATGTTCATGGCAGTAATGCAGATTCCATTTTTCACATTTTCACTCTTACATATAGCTATTGGATTTTTCAAGTCAGTATTCACACAGCAGTTTCTGCTATTTCATGTATTCCCTTTACATAGTCACTGGTGTGCATACCTTATCTCCCCATAGTGATGTTTTTTTAGGTTTTTACACCCAGTTCAGACTTAGAATGGTGTTCCAAACGTTATTCCTTATTGTTAGTAGTTTTTCGTTTGTGAACCCTCCCCAACCACACCTATTGCCAATCCATATCATACGCATAAATAGCCTGGGTCTCAGCTTCCCATACACGGTAAGTTTTTTAACTGCATGAGAGGACACACACAAGCTAGGGACCCCAACGTAGAGAAATACTTTGGCGTAGTGTTGGGGCTCTATTGCATTGATCAATTCAGTAGCTAAATTTCTCTTTATTCATATGTTCATGGCAGTAATGCAGATTCCATTTTTCACATTTTCACTCTTACATATAGGTATTGGATTTTTCAAGTCAGTATTCACACAGCAGTTTCTGCTATTTCATGTATTCCCCTTACATAGTCACTGGTGTGCATACCTTATCTCCCCATAGTGATGTTTTTTTAGGTTTTTTGCACCCAGTTCAGACTTAGAATGGTGTTCCAAACGTTATTCCTTATTATTTATAGTCCTTGCATGTGGGCTGACTCTGTAAAGAGCGCCCCATGCAGGAACGGGGAGTCGTCCGTGTGCCAGAGCATGTCGCCGGTACACGGAGATACACAAACGATCACCGCGTACTGGAGAGATGCACTGACAGGACCTAGGACAGGACATGACATCTAGCCATGTGACCAGTCTGTAGCCAATGAGATAATAGACACGTGACTGGTCACATGGCTATTTTGACATCACGATAGGTCCTGTCATCACTGCTGGTTAACGGGAGGACGCAGCGATTACCGATGGAAAAGCTGCGGGAGACAGAGTGCAGGACGCATCGCGGGCACCGGTAAGTGTTATGGCAATGTTTATTTAACTGTATGTGTACATTTATAATGTGTTTTTATGTGTTTGTGATTGCCTCCCATTGTTTTCAATGGGGTTCGAGAGGTTCGTCGAACGGCTCATCGAACGGGGCACCGTTCGACGAACTGAACTGAACTCGAACTCTAGGGGGGTGGCTCATCTCTAGCCATAACGTTTTAAATTATTGGAATATGCAGCTGTGTGAGGGCTTGCTTTTTGCACCATGAACTGTTGTTTTTTTTATATTATTTTGGGGCTTATACAGTGTTTTTACTGTCTTGTTTTATATTTTTTTCTGTTGTTACAGAGGCCAAAAAACTGCAATTTTGGCAATTTGATTTTTATGCTGTTTACTAATCAAATTAAATTATTTTATATTTTGATAGATCAGATATTTCTGAATGCAGCAGTATGAAATAAGTGTATTTTGTATTTCTTTTGTGTTTTTTTTCCTCAATAATTTTTAACTTTTTTTTTTACTTTTTACTGTTTGTACTAGTTTCCTTAGTGTCTTGACGCTGCGATCGTCTGATTGTTTTTGCTATTTAGAGCAGTGCATCATCACTGCTTTGTACAGCTGAAATGATCATCTATGAATCATCTATGAACGCCGGCTCGCAGACGGCATTCACTGGAGGATCATAATGACAGACACAGAGTCAATAGCTGATCCCTAGCTATCATGATAACCCATCGGCACCCCGTGGTAGCATCACAGGCACACTGATGTGAGTGGAAAATGATGCTCTCCCCTCCGGCGAGTGTTGGATCACGCTGTCAGAGACTGACAGTGGGATTTAACTGGTTAACAGCTGCGGGCAGATCTCCGATCCACTCACGGCTGTTAGAGGTACCTAATTAGATCACTCGACATGTGCAGGGAAAGATGCAGGCTCACACGCAGGGACACAACCCATAACGGACATAGTAAGTCATGGGTCAAGCTAGGACCACACATTTTGTGTGACAATTAAAATTCTATGTCGTTATGTAACATCACATCTGAAGATTTCTTAGGATGTCGCATTGTGACTTGCAATGCACAATCACGTGTTTCCAAATGCATTTGCTTTTATGTTGTTAGCCCCAAGTCGTCTGCGGAACACTTGCCATAAACTTTAATGCAAGTCGTATTTACATCGTGTCATTATCTAACAAAAACTTGGCCAAAATGCACAAACAGTGTGTAAACAATAAAGTACACCCCGTGAATCAATTACTTGTAGATTCATGAGGTGACTTAATTAGAATTACTTAATAGTTAGCTCTTTGGGTCTATACATACATTACTTGAACTAAAGTTCCTGGATGAAAATAAACATTGCAAAAAAACTCAATCAATCACAGACTTCAAGTTATGCATATATAATGTATGATAAGCAAGCAGGTACAAACTCAGCTAACAGCAAAAATCTGTATAACCCATGTGATTAAAAATATACCTATTTTACCACTGCAGAGAGATAACAAAATAACTCAGAAAGTTCAGAATGCTGATTTCAAGCTAGATTTTTTTTCTTTAGTAAAAAATTATAGTTATCAAATTTGTATGTTATTATTGATTCAATATTAAGCCTCATTGTACGTATGCTTTTCTTAATATTATAATACATCAAACTTCTCTTGTTTTAATTGTAATGTAAGGAAATATTAATTTATTTATATCTAATCAATTTTCTATTTTTTTTATTTTAGACTGTGCATCAAAGACAACACTAAGAAGCATTTGGAAAAACTATTTTAAGACTATGATATTGGAAATTTCATATTTTAGGAAGATTATCATGATATTTTGAACACTTGGCACATTATAGCATTATATTAGTTATGTTTAGTTACATACCTTCAGCTACAATGTTACTTTAAGGCTATTGTCATATGTACACCCTAATTATCTCCTTCATAGCATGCATGTAGTGTTTTGTTCAGTCAAGTTTTGCAATAAATTTTGGATACTGATACAATTCCAGGAATGTAAGTCTATATCAATGTTACAAAATATAATCTAATATATAAAGCTGAATGTGTGTGTGTGTGTGTGTGTGTGTGTCCGGGATTGGCATCTGCATCGTTGCAGCTACAGCCACAAAATTTTGCACACTCACACGTCTGGACCCCGAGAGCATCATAGGCTATGTTGTGAGGTGAAATTTTAACCCCGCACGTTCCAATTTACCAATCAATTTTGCCCCTATCTACATAATGGGGAAAAATTGAAACGAAAAGTGTATCCGCACCATCGCATTTACAATCACAAAATTTTGCACAGACACCTCATGTGAGCCAGGGAACGTCGTAGACTATGTTTTCACAGGAAAATTTAACCCCACGCTTTACAGTTACTCTCCAAAAAGCATGCCTTAATTAAAGTAAATGGAGCCTGGAACTACAGGTTATTAGTAGGAGCTGTCAGTGGTTGCTATAGGAACAAAAGACATTCATAGTATAAGAAGCTTATATGTGAGGTAATAAGATGTCGATGGGGAGACGGATAGAGAGACAGAGAGAGACAGACAGAGAGAGAGACAGAAAGAGACAGACAGGGAAAGAGACAGACAGAGACAAACGGTGAAAGGGACAGACAGAGACAGATGACGAAAGAGACAGACCTGGAAATAGACAGATAGGGAAAGAGACAGACAGACATGCAGACAGGGACAGAGACAGGCAGACAGGGAAGGAGGAGACAGCCAGAGAGACAGACAAAGATAGATGGGGAAAGACACAGACCTTGATAGAGACAGATGGGGAAAGAGACAGAGAAATAGAGACAAAGACAGGCAGACAGGGAAAGAGACAGACAGGAAAAGACACAGATAAAGAGACGGGGAGACAGAGGGGGAAAGAGACAGACCTGGGAAAGAAACAGACCTGGAAAGAGACAGATGGGGAAAGAAACAGAGAGATAGAGACAAAGAATGAGACAGAGACAGGCAGACCTGGAAAGAGACAGACCTGGAAAGAGACAGACCTGGAAAGAGACAGACGGGGAAAGAGACAGACGGGGAAAGAGACAGACGGGGAAAGAGACAGATCTGGAAAGAGACAGATGGAGCACATTACTTGGCCAATTTAGTTAAATCTGTGTGGAATATCTGTGGTGTTGAAATATATGTTGTGGAATGCTTCTATTAGCTTAGTTTTTGCCTTTTCATAATTACATTTATATCTATTTGTTTTGTGGTGTTTGTGTGCAGAATACATTTTTGTTAATACATTCTATTTTGGTAACAGCAGTTATTAACCTGGGTGAAGTCAGGTAGTGCAGCTAGTTTTAATATATAGATAGCAACTTCACTGAGACATAATTCAAAAAAGCAATAAAAACAGGATTCATAATTAGTGACAGGTCGACCTGGACTGTAAAAGCCCGATTCCGCGCAGTTTCAAATGTACCCAAGTGCCGGACCAGGGCCTGGAATTATCAGGGAATGATCTGGGTCCGGCAACTTGGGAAATAAAAAAAATAAAGGAAAAGTAGTGAAAATAAGAATGAAGTAAGTGCTTTATACTTACTGAGACTCCGGTGCAGCTGTAACTGCTCCCATGGGCACTCATTCACTTCCGGGGGCTGCTCATTACCTTCATTGCATATGCACTGCTTTCCCCGCCCACCAGCATATGTGATTGGTTTGAGTCAGATGTGCCCCCTCACTGAGTGACATTGTGTCTGATGCTTCCAATCACAGACCCTGTCCATGGGTCTATCGTACAGTAAAAATAAATTTAAAAAATTGGCGTAGCCTCCCCCCATATTATGATACGCAGCACAGATATAGCATAGCTGTGTAGTGTATCAAAATAAGAGGAACAGCATGCAACTTTTTAAAAAAGAATTATTTAAATAAATAATTTAAAAAAACGGAGTGCGGTCCGCCCCAAATTTAATACCCAGCCATGATAAAGCCCGACAGCTGGGGGGCTGGTATTTTCAGAATGGAGACACCCATGCTTATTGGCCACCCACCAGCCTAAAAATAGCAGCCAGCAGCCGCCCAAGATTGCTGCATCCATTAGATGCGACAGTCCCGGAACTTTACCCAGCTTTTTCCAATTGCCCTGGTGCAGTGGCAATTGGCATAATAAGCAGTTAATTGCAGTTCACAGCTGCCACTAAACCCTAGATTAGTGATGGGGAAGGTCTATGAGACTCTCCTATTACTAACCTGTAAGTGAAAATAAATAAACACAAGCACTGAAAAAATCCTTTATTGGAAAAAAATACAAAAAAAACACCCTTTCACCATTTTATTAACCCCCAAAACACCCCTGCAGGTCTGATATAATCCACACAACTCAAGGTCTCATGACGATTCCAGCTCTGCTACATCTGAAGCTCACAGCGAGTGCCATAGAAGATGACTGCCCACTGTGAGCTTCAGGCAGAAAATAAATGAGCTGAGCAATCAGCGGTGACATCACTCAGGTTAGTTCCAGTCACAGCTGGAGGTTCCCATGGCCCTTCACCTGTCACCATAGGTAACTTGACCTCAGGTGACCTCAGTAAAGTCAGTGACCTCACCTCAGGTGTGCTTTGTGGTCATCTTATCTGTCCCTTGAGCCACAGGGGATACACCTTTTCTCTGGGTGTTTACTATCTGTTATCCTTGCTTTGTTCTTTTAAGTTAACAGCGTTATCATTTACTTATTTGTCTGTTGAGTCACCTTACAGATGTGGCTATAAATACCTTACCCCTGCTACCATTTCCTGCTGGTGATATTTTCATTTGGATGTCCAGTCATAAGGCCCCGTCACACATGAGATCGCTAACGAGATCGTTGCTATGTCACTGTTTTCGTGACACAGCAGCAATCTCGTTATGTGTGACACCAGCGATCAGGCCCCTGCTGTGAGATCGCTAGTCAATGCTGAATGGTTAGGACCATTTTCTTCAAAGGCGATGTCCTGCTGGGCAGGACGTATCGCTGTGTTTGACGCCTACCAACGACCTCCTAACACAGTCCCAACGCCCGCCGAGATTGTTATACAGGTCACTGATTGTTACTGCATCGTTGGTAAGATCTGACTGTGTGACATCTCACCAGTGACCTCGCAGCGACTTACCAGCGATCCTTATCAGGTCACATCGTTTTCCGGATTGCTGGTAAGTCGATAAAAGTGACGGGGACTATACTGTTCTTGTTTTATACCAGTCAGTGAAAGATCAGCTAAACGGTACTTTACACACTGCGATATCGGTACCGATATCACTAGCGAGCGTACCTGCCCCCGCCTGTTGAGATGGGCTCCAAACATGCGGCCTCTGTTTTGGAGACAATCTTTATCGATATGTCCAAGCCGCCCACATGTATAACAGCGCCATAGATTGGGCAAGTCACAGGCCCTGTTTGTAGACCTTTGTTTTGGTGCAGCTTCTGCTGGGTAGCGGGACCATTCTCGAGCGGCTGGTGTTAGCAGTATGGCAGCTGGAACCCCATAAACATATTCCAGAACCCAAGCCCTCTCTTCTCTTGAGGATTTAGGCCCCAAAGCAGCCAACAACGCTGTGGCTTGGGCCATTTTGGACCAAGTTGATTCCCGATTGTCACTAGATCCATGATGTGGCACATAGTTTAAATCCTGTGGGTCAATATCGGCGGGATCCTCATTGTCCTCTGCATCATTCTGGGCATCCCAACGGACTAATTTCCGGGTAAAGTCCGACCGAGTGTCAGCGTTCCTGTAGTCAATCTTTTGCCTCTGGCACAGATCCTGTAGCATCCATTTACTGCTGTGGCCGTAACTCCTCTCTGGTCCTTGTCCCATGGCTGAGCTGGTGGGGATAGACATGAAGGCGTCCGAAACCTGAATGCCTCCCCTATGGCCTGCTAGGTATGCTTATGTGCCTCCCTGGTTGTTGAGCCCTGGACGGTGTCTGCAAACACCAGTCCTCTGCAGCTCCCCTGGATAAACCAGGCTGAGTAGTGTCCCACTGCTGCCACCAATTGTGGAGACACGGGGCTCAGTGCGTACTCTTGTCCGCTGGCCCAGCCGCCTTTAGAAAGACAGCGTGGCTCAGGGCTCATCCCAACTGAACGCACAACCTCCTTAACCGTGGGCGGAACACTACTCAGACAACACAGGGTGAGGGAATCACAATATTAAGACTTTATTGGATCCCCAAAATATTAACGGCACATAACACATAACCAGCAAAACACACAAATGTAACAGGCAACAGAGTCTCACCCTTCCGCTGGCTCACCAGGGATTTAGATTGTCTGTGTCTCAGAGCTTCCAGGGCTATTTACTCCAATCCAGCAGAACCCCGCTTTTGGCGGGCACCCACCGAGAATGGAATAACGCCAGATTTAGGAAGCTGGCTGAGGTCCTTAAAGTCTGTAGCCAGGTGACTGGATTGTCCCAACCTGCATTTCCTCCTTAAGTAGTCTCTGGTATGATGATATAATCCTGGCAGCCGGAATCGAAATCCCTAGACTGTGGATATGGTCTCCAATCGGAATCGAAGTCCCTAGATTGAAGCCCTGTAGCCAAGTGATCGTCTAGTCGGAGCCAAAGTCCCTAGACTGAGTCCACAATGCATCATGGTTCTGATCCCCTAGCCAGCTCCTAAGAGCTTAGACTGGATCATGCACATCCATCAACCTCTGGTGACTTAAAGAAATCCCTTTTATAGCCATAAGGTGGCTTTACACACTGCAACATCGCAAACGACATCGCTGTAACGTCACCATTTTTGTGACGTTACAGCGACCTCCCCAGTGACATTGCAGTGTGTGAAACACATCAGCGACCTGGCCCCTGCTTTGAAGTTGTGATCACTACAAATCGTTCAGGACCATTCTTTGGTCCTTTGTTTCCCGCTATGCAGCATGATCGCTTGAAAGTTTCAGTGTGTAAAGGGGACTTTACAGCGACTTCGTTAGCGACTTCCCTTTCAAATAGCTGCTTTACAAAGTCCCCAATGACTAGCTAGGTCGTTCTGCAGGTCCGGATCGCTGTTGCGTCGTTGGCCAGGTTTGCCTGTTTGACAGCTCACCAGAGACTTTGTAGCGATCCCGGCCAGGTTGGGATCGCTGGTGGGATTGCTGGAAAGTTTCAGTGTGTAAACCCAGCTAAAACCTTCCCTTAGGATAAACTGTGCCCTTATCGGATTGGTTGTACAAGGTTGCTTCTCTTATTGGATGAATTTCAAGCTGCATGGATAATGTTCATTTAAATGATGTGGATAGAAAGACTGAGGATATCTACATGAAGTCTGCAAGTCACAGACTAGACAATGGCTAGTAAGGTAATTTATATTAGATTAGCAATACACAACTACATTACAATGATTGCTCCGAAGGGTCTGGTCCCAAACAATAGTTTAGCAAACATCAGTTAACACACAGAAGAACAATACGTCTGGCTGAATTTTAAGAAACTTTAACCCATGCTAGGCACTGAGTGTCCATGTCGTCACATTGTGCATAACACACTTTTCTCTGCTAATATTGGTGTTGTTTACACTACTATGGTGTTGGTACAATGTGTCATACTTTCTGCAAGTTTGTATCAAGTTTGCTTGGTCATCACTTCTGTCTGCAGTTAACCATGTATTTATGATTGCATACATTTCTGGCATAGACCATCAATCTACCAACAGAATACAACTCTGCCAATAAGGCCGGGGCCACACAGGGACTACTGCCATACTCGCATGACACTCGGCTCACGCTGGCAGCACTGCGGGAGCTGAGTATCATTGCGACAAAAGGCTACTTTACACGCTGCGATATCGGTCCCGATATCGCTAGCGTGGGTACCCGCCCCCATCTGTTGTGCGACACGGGCAAATCGCTGCCCGTGCCGCACAACATCACGCAGACCCATCACACATACTTACCTGCCCGGCGATGTCGCTGTGACCGGCGAACCGCCTACTTTCTAAGGGGGCGGTCCGTGCGGCGTCACAGCGACGTCACTGAGCGGCCGCCCAATAGAAGCGGAGGGGCGGAGATGAGTGGCCGGAACATCCTGCCCACCTCCTTCCTTCCTCATAGCGGCCGTGAGGTAGGTAAGGAGAGCTTCCTCGTTCCTGCGGCGTCACACATAGCGATGTGTGCTGCCGCAGGAGCGACGAACTACATCGTTACTGCTGCAGTAACGATAATCGAGAATGGACCCCCATGTCACCGATGAGCGATTTTGCACGTTTTTGCAACGATGCAAAATCGCTCATCGGTGTCACACGCAGCAACATCGCTAATGCGGCCGGATGTGCGTCACAAATTCCGTGACCCCAACGACTCCGCATTAGCGATGTCGCAGCGTGTAAAGCCCCCTTTAGGCTGCTTTCACACTACGTTTTTTAACATGCGTCATGAACGTTTTTTTAACGCAAAAACGAATCCAGTGCAAATGCGTTTTCATTTCAATGCATTTGCAATGGACTCGCGTCAACAGGCGATCACCTGCGTTTGCGTGCGTTATAGTAAGGATCCAGCGACTTGCAGTTTTTTAACTTTTTTCAAAAACGCTACTTGTAGCGTTTTTGAGCTGCGTCCAAATACTGCAAATTGCTGGATCCTGACTAAACAGCATGCAAACGCATGTGAACGCTGGCATGTTGATAGACAGGATCCTGCTTGCTCTACTGAGCATGCCCAGAAACCAGCCTCCCGTGATCAGTCTATCTCTCCCCCTCCCTCTCTCCTCCTCCCTCTCTCTCCTCTCTCCCCCGCCTGAGAGCGGAGGACGCTCGTAACCAAGGTAAATATCGGGTAACCGCAGGCTTAGTTACCCGATGTTTATCTCGGTTACGTGTGAAGGGAGCAGGCAGCCCTGCTCCTAGCAGCTGCAGACGCTCGTAACTAAGGTAAATATCGGGTATCCAAGCAAGTTACCCGATGTTTACTTTGGTTACGTGTGCAGGGAGCCCAGCTCCTAGAAGCTGCAGACGCTTGTAACCAAGGTAAATATCGGGTATCCAAGCAAGTTACCCGATGTTTACCTTGCTTACCAGCGTCCGCACCTATCAGATTTCAGCTCCCAGTCTTTCACGTTCAGTTCCCCTCACTCCCGATCACATGACTCCAATGCCCGCCCATAAACTTAAAGTGACAGGATCCTGCAAAATAACACACGTTTTTCTTTCCAAAAACAGGATCCGCTTTTGCAGCAAAAAAACGTTCATGACGCATGCTAAAAAAACGTAGTTTGAAAGCAGCCTAAGCAGTTAAGATGGAAGGACTCAAATGTGTTAATGATCTGAACAATTTCTGCTACATATCTGGCAAATACACTACTCATGATCAGCACAAGAATCTCACAAAGCGAGTGCATCTTGCTTACAAATATTACTTTGACTGTGGAGATCAAAATAAAAGCAGGGGGGGCGTGTCCAGGATAGAGAGCTGAGAGGACGTGGGGAAGAGGAGCTCCTGTCAACCCGCAGCTAAATAGGCATTGAACCATTAGCAAACTTACCCACTGGCTCACAATATGGGTCCCCTAAGGATAAAGGTGACACAGCAGGTGCCGGCGGTCCCCCCTCACCATACCACGGCGCTGGATGCCTTTCTGGGCCTAGAACAGGGCCCTGGGGAGGCCCAGGCGCCATCTTGCCAGGAGCTTGGAGGGGAAGTGGAGGCCCCGGCCCATACTGTCACGCTGCAGGAGGAAGATGAGAAGGTGAGGGGGGATGTCGGGGGAAGCGGAGGAGACACTGTGGCGGTTCCACCGGAGGATGCCTCTGCCTGGCAGGCCTGTGCTCCTTCAGACCATCAGGCATCGCAGCAGCAGGCCCGGGAATGTAAGATGGCGACATGAGAAGTAGATGTGCCCGGGGAAACACCCCCCTCCTCAGCTGGGAGAGGACAGGGCCGCAGCTGCAGCCAGAGAATCCCTGGGAGGGGGAAGCCTGCCTCCTCCCTCGGGGCTACAGAGTGGAAACTTCTCCCCCATCTTCCTCAACGTCAGGCTAAAGCCTCAGCAATATCCACTGCAGAAGCACAGTTTAAAGGGCCAGACACATCCAATAGGGACATGCAAGATATCATTAGCAAACTTGCTTCTAGAGGACTTTCAATGCCTCATACGTGAGGTCAAAGCAACTTGCAGGTCAGAAATAGCAGAGGTGAGGAGGGACCTGCAGCAACTGTCTGGCAGAATTGAATCCCTGGAGGAAGAACATGATATCACCAGATCCCATGTTGCAGAGCTACATAAGCTGGCATCATCTCAACAAAAAATAATAGAGGATATGCAGTCTCATCTAGAGGATCTTGACAACAGTGGGCGCCGTTGCAACGTCTGTGTGAGGGGGGTCCCGGAATCAGATGGCCCCGAGGACACCATTGCCATCTTACAAGCCATCTTCAACAATGTACTAGAGGCTCCTCCTTCCATGTTATCAAACTGGACAGAGCACACAGGGCATTATAGCCAAAGAATCTATCTACCCAACCCCGGGATATCATCTGTTGCGTTCATGACTTTCCAACCAAAGAGCTGATCATGTCTAAGGCCAGAGTCAGGAACAAGGCACCCGTGTTTAATGGCAGGGAGATCCAGCTTTTCCCGGATCTCTCTCGCATCACACTGCAGAAGCGAAGGCACCTTAAACCCCTCCTCATGAGCCTGAAGGAGCACCATGTTCCATACTGCGTGGGGTACCCGTTTGCTCTATCAGCACGCAGAGGGGGGTAAATTAGCGATTCTCCGCACTCCAGCAGACACCATCATGTTCTGTGAAGAACTGGACATCCCAGCGGTCCGTGTCCCAGATTGGGATCTGCAAAAGTTGGAGGCCCCACTCCCCCCCGTGGTGTGGTCCAAGGTAGGGGGTGGAGGTCGGGGGGCTCCGGGGGGGAGAGGAGGTAGGGGCTGTGGGGCGCTCCCCTCCCCGGGCCACCGCTGATGATATCCCCTAGTCTGGTTGATACAGGTGCTTTTTGCTCTCGGAGATTCGGTGGCAGAGTATGGTTCGTGACATTGGGACTTTCTCCACTGTAAGCCTCTGACTGTCCGTTTTGCCAACTGCGGTCCTCAGGGTTTTTGTTTTTCTTTTCTTCTTTGGGCTGCGGTGGGGGAAGGAGGTCACCACAATAATGCCGTGGGGGATTGAGGGGTCGGCGGAGGTTTGATCTCCTAGTCGGAGATAGTGGAAGAGGTTTTTCTCCTTTTTGTGTTTTTTTCTATTTTTATTCTTTTCTTCTGGCACGGGCCTGTGACCATTGGACTGCCCCTCTTGGGAGGGCTACTGGGGAGTGAGGATGGGGATCTCTTGGCCTTGACGGGTTGAGGAGCTCTCCTATAGATTTCCCCTTTTTGGGTCGACACCCCCTGGGAATCTATGACTATGGTTCAAGTATTTTGGTAAGTGTTTGCAATTTATGGGGGGGTTTTCTGTTTGTCCGTGTCCTCCCCCCTCCCCGATGTTTTTTCCTTATGTGTCTTATCAGGTCCTACCTCTACTGGAATCCCTGGGAGCTCTGGCACTTTGCCGTTTGGATCGTCTTCTCTGGCCTGCTACACAAGGGTGGTCGTGCCCTCGCTGGTATGGGTGTTTCACTAGCTTCTTTTCCCTTCTATTTCTAAGATATGGCTCGCATTATCTCTCTTAACGTAAAGGGTTTGAACACACCCCGCAAGAGGAAACTGCTGTTACAGGAACTAAAAACATCAGGTGCAGACATAGCCTTTATCCAAGAAACACATTTTGTAGAATCAAAAATATTTAAATTTGCGTCCCACCACTTTCCCACTCATTTTTCGGCTCACTCGGGTGTCAAGAGGGGAGGAGTTGCTATATTAATATCCTCTAATTGCCCTTTTCAAATTACGGGTTCTCATTGTGATCCAGAGGGTAGATACGTGATCTTGGAGGGCCTACTGGAGGGATCCCCGTATATATTGGCCAATATCTACGCACCTAACGAAGGGCAGTTACGCTTTCTTAAGAAAATCCTTGCATTGATAGGTGGGTTAGCACTGGCCTCGACAGTGTTGGGGGGCGACTTTAACATCCTCTTTTCGGAGGTGGCTGATCCGTCATCCCCCATCGGGTGCCCTGAGAAATTTGTCCTGGGACTTTCGCAAGCTCAGGGGCTCTGTATGACGCTTGGAGGGTAGACCACCCAGGAGAGAGGGCCTTTTCCTTCTATTCCCATCCACACCAGGCACACACTAGAATTGACTACTTTTTCATTGCCTCACAGCTGCTGGGGCGTCTTGAGAGGGTGGAAATGGGCTCTATTACGTGGTCAGATCACTCCCCTCTCACAGTGGATTTTAGGAAGGATGGTCCTCGATCTAGGCCCCACCACTGGCACCTAAATGAATCTCTGCTTAATGACCCTGACATTAAGGCTTCTCTAAATAAGCAGTTGGTTGAATTCTTCCAGTTGAACACAGGCTCGGTCTCATCGCTAGCAACGCTCTGGGAGGCCCACAAGGTGGTGATGAGAGGACTCTGCATGAGGGCTCTGACACACATCCATTAAAAACGTGCGTGTTTGGTCCGTTTTCGTATATACCGGAGACACGGACAAACGTGCACCAATGTTAATCTATGTTTGAGGTCACACTTGCGTTTTTCATAATGTCCGTGTGTCCGTCTCCGTGATCCGTATGTGTTTCCGTTTTTCACGGCAGCATGTCCGTTTCCTGCACGGAACACGCACACACGGACCCCATGAAAGTCAATAGTTTGGTGCGCACACGTTAGCAAACATGGATGCGTGTCCTTATGGTGCGTGTCCGTTTAACTAAATATATAGTCATGAATGTAAATTTGTCCACCAGGTGTATGGTATAAGTATCGTGCTGGTGTGTTGGCTACTTTGCTGCCTCAACACATTATGAGCAGTTTCTCTGGCACATTTTGCTGCACTATTCTTGGCTTATTTTACCACTATTAACGTTCAAAAATATGGCTTCAAGAGTGGATACAGAGCGAATCATATCTGCTGTTGAACGACATCCTGTATTGTGGGACACAAGGATCGAAGGCTACAGGGATCGACTTACAGTGGAGAGGGCATGGGAGGACGTGGCTCAAGATCTGTAGCCGAACAATGGATGGGAACGTTGTTCACCTGTCAAACGTGCTAGATTTGGTAGGTTTTGTTTTATTTTATTTTATAAAAACACTTTTATTACTTAAAATATTTTTCAATTGTGTTGTTTTTTGGTATTATTTTCTGTTAATTTTTCTTAAATTATTTATTTTTTTAATTTTGTTTAAAAAAACCCATACTTTATTAATTTAAACTAATGAAATTTAAAATTATACTTCACATGATGCTCCTCTACTAGCGACCAAGAAAATGTTATTACACGCTAGATCGCAGGTGCGTCCTGTCTTGTTATTTTCTAATTGTTTTTTTAAATTAGTCTGCCAGTCGCATGTGTGATATATATATATGTAGCTGTGGTGATGTATTTTGCCAAAAATTATTTTTATTTGCGTTGCGTTTCATATCTAAATTTTTACAATAAAGTATCTGTAATTGTCAATAATGCTGCTAAATTCATGTATTGACTTGGAAGGTTTTTTGTTATAAATTTCTTAGACCAATAAAATTAAAATGTGTTAATTATTTAAAGTGGAGATATTAGTTAGTTTAAAATAGTTAAACAACATGGGTGTCTTTAATTTAATTTAGCAAAGTATATTTTTAAATTATTGAAATCCAAAAAAATTTTGGTTCTATTACCATCTAATCAGATTACCAAATTAATTGGGTCGGTTTTTGTGTCATTTTCAGTATTAATGTATGCTTAAAATCTGTTTAATTAAGATTTTTTAAATATTAAATATTATATCATTAACAGTTGATACGGTACGGCGACGTTGGCGATCAGCAAGAGATCAGTATCATAGGGAATTTAATCCCCTTCCATCTACATCTGTGTCTACCCGCAAAAGGCGTTATGTTTTTATTGAAAATTTGGATTTCTTGCGTCCTATCATGGAGGTGACACAGTAAGTTTTTATTTAAATTCACCTATATGTTCAAAAAATTTTTTTTTTTTTGGAAAAGCAAACTTTAAAAAAACATTAAACCAAAAAAATATTTGTTACTAATATTTGTTGTACAATCAATTTCAGAACTGATGACAATTTAGATGATTTGGACGACCAACCATCAGAAAGACATTCAGCATCTGCCACTTCAGCATCAGAGGAGGACCCATGTGTACCCAATATACAGGAAAGTGAAAGGATGGAAAGTCATCTCAGTAGCGGAACAGTTAGCCGCTAAAAGGCAAAGCTTGAAAGATTTGCTTAACAAGCAATCAGCCAAGTTACACATGAACTGGAAAAATAAGCTATATGTACACGGGGACAGGGCATCAAAACTAATGATGTCCCTAATCAAAAAGCGCCAAGCACGCACCTTTGTTCAATCGATTAAAACAGCAGGGGGCGGCCGTACCACTGACCCTTCTGGGATTTCTGCAGAATTTCTAAGATTCTATACAGATCTTTATCAAATCCGCCCGAACGAGACATCCGAGGAAAAAGAAAAGAGAATCCCCCTCATCCATGATTTTCTTTCCAAACTACAGCTACCCAAGTTGACCCTAGACCAACAAACAGCTGTTTCTAGGCCCTTTAACTTTACGGAACTCCAGTCCACCCTGTCCAGAGCCCCTCAGGGGAAAGCTCCAGGGCCTGATGGTGTACCGATAACTTACTACAAATCATTCTCTAGAATATTAACACCTCATCTACTTAACATGTGTAACGCTGTCATGGCTGGGCATCCCTTCCCTAAACAGGCTTTAGAAGCTCACATTTCACTAATACATAAAGAGGGGATGGACCCGGAACTTTGTGGCAATTATAGGCCAATTTCTCTCCTGAACGTTGATTTAAAAATCTTTGCTAGGATGATTGCTAGTAGAATGGCCGAGTTCCTCCCCCATCTTGTCTCCATGGACCAGACAGGATTCGAAAAGGGAAGGGAAGGCAAAGATAACGCTATACGTGTTTTACATCTCCTACAGCACGCTAAACCCCCTTGGTCCTATTGGGCACAGACGCTGAGAAAGCGTTTGACAGAGTGGACTGGACTTTCCTTAGGTGGACCCTCACACACCTACTTTTCCCCCAGCCCCTTATTCAGGCTATAACGCAAATGTACACCTTCCCATCAGCAAGGATTAAACTCAAGAATTCCTTAACGGACTCATTTGATATCCAGAACAGAACTAGGCAGGGGTGCCCGCTGTCCCCTACTCTTTTTGTCTTAGTGATGGGGCCCCTGATACAAGCTATTAAAAACTGTGGGGATATTCAGGGAATAAAAGTAGGCGGCGCAACGCATAAAACCGCAGCTTTTGCGGATGACCTCCTTGTCATCTTATCACAACCCACCAAAGGCTTCCCAGCGCTCATGACAATTTTGGAAGAATATAGCTCCTTATCTAATTTTAAAATAAATCCATCTAAGTCGGAAGCCATTGGTTTAAATATTCCTACACATCTAATTACCAGCCTTAAAGCTAACTTCCCTTTACGTTGGCCACCAAAGTTTATTACATACCTAGGTATTAAGATTGGCTGGAATCCCAAAGATCTCTTTGAGCTAAACTTCAAACCCTTACTACCAAAGATTTCAGAGTGTATTAATTCCTGGAGGGCCCCATTTTTGTCGTGGATAGGGCGAAAGAACTTGATAAAGAGTATAATCCTTCCAAAATTTGTTTACTTATTCCAAATGCTACCAATTCAGGTCCCAGATTCATTCCTAGCACAGGCCAACTCACTTATTAGAAAGTTTATTTGGAACAACAATAGATCCCGCATAAACTTCCGCACTCTGTCTTTACCCAAACATAGAGGAGGAATGGGGGCACCAAACATTCGTTTATATTATCAAGCGGTACTAGCTACCAGAGCACTGGACTGGATCCGGAGACCCAAGGAGAAGGCATGGGTTACTGTAGAGGATTGTTTGGCCCCAATCCCCCTTCGCTCCCTCTTACTTCTACCTCCTGGACTCAACCGGAAAAGGAAAATACCTAATATCCTGACGAGGGCCACGTTCATGGAGTGGAGAAACCCAGCAAGGGTACTGGCTCCATGTGGGTCTCCCTTAACTCATATCTCAGATATTTTGTGCCTCCGACAACCACACATAGATTTAAATACTTATAATCGGTCCCTTAACCTCGCTATCCCTGTACATGAGTTAATGAAAGATGGTGCTCTACTAACATACCATGAATTGGTTACTTTCCCTGGACTCGCAAACCTAACTTTTCTTCATTATAATAGGATAAAAAACTTCGTCCACAGCCTGCAACTAGAAAGGAGCCCACCAAGGCCACTCACGAAATTTGAGGCACTATGTTCTCAGCTAAGGTCTCCCACGAAGGTCCTTTCACAAATTTACAGTCTTTTGATCTCCGATAGTATACCCAAGAAGAGGGCCTTTGTGGGAAACTGGGAGAAGGACATGGGCACCACCTTTTCTGACCCACAGGTCAACCTTATTTACAGGACACACACAGCCCTTCACGCTGCATCAGAATTCAGGAAAACTCATATAAAGTGGTAATCAGGTGGTACACTACGCCGGTGCAGTCGCACAAATGGTATCCATCCTCTTCCTCTTTGTGCTGGAGATGTGGTGCGGAGGAGGGTACGTACATTCACATATGGTGGGGGTGCCCAATAATTAGCTCGTTTTGGCGGGACATCTCATTGCTGGTTTCGTCTCTTGTGGGCGGTAAAGTCCAGCTCACCCCAGAAATGGTCCTACTCAACTTTCCGATCTGGCCGGCTAATAATACTCTGTCAAAACTGGCGGCTTTTGCGGTGGCAGTAGGTAAGCTTTTAGTCCCCACACTTTGGCTTACACCCAACACCCCGACCAAAAAGCAGGTACTTAGCAAAATAGACCTCTTATTTCGCACGGAGGAACTGGCCTCCCTGTCTCAACTTAGCCCAGACCCCTTCCACAAGGTTTGGAACCCTTGGATGGCTTTTAGGAAATCCGCAGAATTTCTCTCAATAATTGCAGCAGAAGAGGAAGCACAAGGGTGAGGTTCATAGAGGACAAGCGGTACCTGTCCTCACCAAGCACCCTCTTTCTCACTTGAATGCTCTCAGAGTCTACCCATCTCTTATTCCCGTACCCCACCCTTCCCTACTCCTTCTTCCTCTCCCCTTTGTCTTCTATGAAGTTTTATTGAATTGACTATTTGGTTGATAACTGATCTAATTATATGCTAAGGCCATTCTCGAGATTTTTTCAGTACCAAACTAATGATGGCCAATGTCTGAAGCATTGTATGCAGTTATTGTTCTTCTCTGAAATATATCCTGATGAGATATGCATATGTTCCAATGAGAATGTTATGTTATATGTGTTTAAAAATTAATAAACAAAACATTGAAAAGAAAAGGATGGAAAGTCATCAAAGTGAGCATGTGTCCAGTGAAACAGGTGTGCAGTCAACAATGACTCAACAAGAAACAACAACACAACCATCAACATCAAATATACAACCAACAACCATTTCATCCAATGTACCACGCTATAATCCCAACACAATAAGGGGACGTAGATTGAGAAGGGGGGATGACATTAGGTCTCTCCCAGAATTGATAGATATTGATAAATTGATAGACACTAGAGTCATGAACATTATGAACTCATTAATCCCAGAAAATGATGCAGAAAGATTTTGTCGGTCCTTGCCACCAAGTCTGACAAAAGTTCCTTCAGAGCAGCAGGATAGGGTTCGTGCAGCTATATTAACCCTAATAGCTGCATGTCAGACCACACCATTTCCAAATAATGTTCTTCTGACAATTGAGCAGTGGCGCACAAGTTATCATACATCTAGTCAGGATGTGGCCTCAACACTATCTGCTCCAAATTTGAACCTCCCAACAACATCAACTTTACCTACACAAATGCTAAATCCTATATTAAGATCCTATGATGGGCAAAATATATTCAATTTCACACAACCATCACAAATGTATTTGTGGCCAGGCCAAACTACTAACATGTCTACACATATTTCCCACCCATCAAGTGTTAATGTTCAACCAAATTTACATTCACAACTTCTACACCAAACCCAAACTTACATAAATCCATCCAATATTCAAAATATACCAACTATTAATTTAAATTCAAATTTACCACAATCAATGTTCCTTGGACAAGCATCTACACAATCAGAATTACAGGCCCCACAGATCCCAAATCAATACACTTTCACTGCTCAACAGCACAATCAACCACCAATAATGTATAGTCACCAAATTGGCCAGTCAGTGTTTGCACCTTGCTCGCAGGTGTTACCATCAACATCAGGTGCAGATGTTACAGTTTTGCCAGGGTTCCAATAAAACACACCCAACCACCAGTGTGACTCTGACATCTTCTGAAGCTGATTGTCATATTAGTGTTACTTGAGAGTCTGGTAACAGTAATGAAGATTTTTTTGATTAGATGTTTTGTATGGTTTTTTTTTTTTTAAAAAGGAAATATTCATGTGACCATAGGCTTTTTTTATGCTAAAATTGCCATACATATGATAAATTATTATTTTTCAGTGTTAGTTTTTTTATGTTAATATGAAATAAAGGGGTTAAAAGTAAAATGTGTATCTTGAATTGATGTTAGAAAATGCACTGTTTATGGCAATTAATGCACAAGCATGTTTTATTTGTGATTATATTGCTGAATGGTTTGATGTGTGGAAATAATGCTCTAAAATGATAATCTTTATGATGTTTAATAAAGATATTTTGGTCTACCTAAATGTGTTTTTTTTAATTTTTGAAATACATTTTTTATACTGAAAAATTAATTTCTAAATGTGATAATTCTTACATTTATTTAATTCACATTCACAAAATTTCAAAAGGGAAACATTAACTAAGTTAATAATGACAACGTTTAAGATTACATAATAATGTTTGCATCCGACATTCATCATCAGTCCATCGGTCGATTCATCTCTGTCTGTTTGTCTGTCTCGGTCATGTTTGGCCCTCTGTTAAGTGGGCTTTACACGCTGCGATATCGGTCCCGAGATCGCCAGCGTGGGTGCCCGCCCCCATCTGTTGTGCGACACGGGCAAATCGCTGCCCGTGCCGCACAACATCGCCCAGACTCGTCACACATACTTACCTGCCCGGCGACGTCACTGTGACTGGCGAACCGCCTCCTTTCTAAGGGGGCGGTCCGTGCGGCGTCACAGCGACGTCACTGAGCGGCCGCCCAATAGCAGCGGAGGGGAGGAGCTGAGCGGGACATAACATCCAGCCCACCTCCTTCCTTCCGCATAGCGGCCGGGAGGCAGGTAAGGAGAGCTTCCACGTTCCTGCGGTGTCACACGGAGCGATGTGTGGGGCCGCAGGAACGAGGAACAACCTCGTTACTGCTGCAGTAACGATTTTTGAGAATGGACCCCCATGTCACCGATGAGCGATTTTTGCATGTTTTTGCAACGATGCAAAATCGCTCATCGGTGTCACACGCAATGGCATCGCTAAAGTGGCCGGATGTGCGTCACCAATTCCGTGACCCCAACGAGTTCGCATTAGCGATGTCGTAGCATGTAAAGCCCCCTTTAGTTGTGTAGTCAGTCTCCCCAACTCTTGTACTTACCGTTAAATCTGCGCCGACGCCACGCTGCACAGCCTTTGATAATTCCACAACTTCTATCCAAAAAATAATTAATGTGTTTGCTAAATAAAAAATATTTGGATTCCTGTTTTTCTCCGCCAACCGGCACACACGATAGGTCCACGTGAGACATGCCTACGCGCTGAGTCGTGGCTTAATGACATCACAGAAACACAACATCCGGTGGGCGTGTCAAGACTGTGCAGATACATAAATAAATAATTAAAAAAAAAACGCATGTGGTTACCCCAACATTTTAAACCAGCCAGGGTAAAGCCAAACGGCTGAAGGCTGGTATTCTCAGGATGGGGAGCGCCACGTTCTGGGGAGCCACCAAGCCTAATAATAACAGCCATGCAGCCGTCCAGAATTGCCACATGCATTAGATGCGACAGTTCTGGGACTATACCCGGCTCATCCCGATTTGCCCTGGTGCATTGGCAATCGGGGTAATAAGGAGTTAATGGCAGCAACCCATAGCTGCCACTAAGGCCAAGATTAATCATAGCAGGCGTCTATGAGACACCTCCAATGATTAACCAGTAATTAGATGATAAAATGCACACACAACGAAAAAACCTTTATTTGAAAAAATAAACAGTAACAAATACCTTCGGTCACCAATTTATTATGCCCCAAAAACCCATCCATGTCCGGCGTAATCAATGGAGGTCCCGCGTCGCTTCCAGCTCTGCTACATGAAGGTGACAGGAGCTGCAGAAGAACACCGCCACTCCTGTCATCTCCATGCAGCAACTGAGGTGAGTAGCGCGATCAGCGATGACGTCACTCAGGTAATTCACGGCCACCGCTGGATCCTCCAACAGTGACAGCAAGTCTCCCGAGTGACAGAGATGAAGTCACGGGTGAGTTGCGGTCTCGGGGGAGGACTCCAGCTAGCCGCGGGTAACCAGAGTGATGGCAGCGCTAATCGCGCTGCTCACTTCAGTTTCTCTGGGGATTAGCGGTCACCGATGATTCCTTCACGTGTGACCGCTAATCAGTACGCGACACCCATACAGAGCCGCAGTATGACAATGAAGTCGGGTAAAGTTCACCCAAGTTCATTCTCTACGCGCGACTCTGTCTGCTGTCAGCCGACATGTATCAACGACATTGTGCATCACAAACACGCATAAAATCACATGTACAACACATACACATGTCAGTTAATTTTCTCACGCATACACGGTGAACCAACACGCACACACGGCTGGCATTCGGCATTCACAACGATACCACACGTACCCAAAAAACGGACAGAAAAATGGAACACGGACTTGAAAAACAGGCCGTATGACACGTGCGTGTTTTTAACGGATGTGTGTCAGAGGCCTTAGGGAGGGCGCCAGGGATAAGAGGAGAGCCACAAATCAGCGGGACTCTATAACTGCCCAGCTTAAGCTGCAGGAGAGGAGGCTAGCGGCGGGTCCTTCACTCACTGTTCTTCGGAGAGTCATTAGCCTCAGGGAAAGGTTGAGAGACCTGGCAATAGGCACAGCAGAAAAATTACTAACCTTTTCTAAACAAAGATACTATGAGAGGGGTAACAGGGCTCACACCTTACTCGCTCGACAACTTAAGGAGCGTGCTACGTCCTCATGCCCCCAGGCTTTGCGAGACGAAAAGGGCACTATCCATTACCATCCCGCTTTAATAGCTGACATCTTTTTCAAATCTAATATATAAAGCAGAATGTGTGTATGTATGTGTGTGTGTATGTATGTCCGGGATTGGCATCTGCACCGTCGCAGCTACAGCCACAAAATTTTGCACACTCACATGTCTGGACCCCGAGAGCAGGCTATGTTGTGAGGTGAAATTTTAACCCCGCGCGTTCCAATTTACCAATCAATTTTGCCCCTATCTACATAATGGGAAAAAAGTGAAACGAAAAGTTTATCCGCACCGTCGCATTTACAATCCTGAAATTTTGCACAGACACCTCATGTGACCCAGGTAGCGTCGTAGACTATGGTTTGACAGGAAAATTTAACCCCGCGCTTTACAGTTACTCTCCAAAAACCATGCCTCCATTAAAGTAAATGGTGCCTGGAACTACAGGTTATTAGTAGGAGCTGTGATTGGTTGCTATAGAAACAAAAGACAATGTTAGTATAAGAAGCTTATATGTGAGGTAATAAGATGTCGGTGGGGAGACGGATAGAGAGAGACAGACAGAGAGACAGACAGAGAGACAGACAGGGAAAGAGACAGACGGTGAAAGAGACAGACAGAGACAGACTGTGAAAGAGACAGACAGAGACAGACTGTGAAAGAGACAGACAGAGACAGACAGTGAAAGAGGCAGACAGAGACAGACGGGGAAAGAGACAGATGGGGAAAGAGACAGACAGAGACAGACCTGGAAAAAGACAGACCTGGAAAGAGACAGATGGGGAAAGAAACAGACAGACATGCAGACAGGGACAGAAACAGGCAGACAGGGAAGGAGGAGACAGCCAGAGAGACAGACAAAGATAGATGGGGAAAGACACAGACCTTGATAGAGACAGACGGGGAAAGCAACAGAGAAATAGAGACAGACAAGGAAAGAGACAGACAGAGACAGGCAGACAGGGAAATAGACAGACAGGAAAAGATACAGACAAAGAGACGGGGAGACAGACGGGGAAAGAGACAGACCTAGAAAGAAACAGATGGGGAAAGAAACAGAGAGATAAAGACAGACAAAAAAAGAGACAGACAGAGAGGCAGACGGGGAAATAGACAGACGGAGCACATTACTTGGCCAATTTAGTTAAATCTGTGTGGAATATCTGTGGTGTTGAAATATATGTTGTGAAATGCTTCTATTAGCTTAGTTTTTGCCTTTTAATAATTACATTTCTATCTATTTGTTTTGTGTTTTTTGTGTGCAGAATAAATTTTTGTTAATACATTCTATTTTGTTAACAACAGTTATTAACCCCGGGCGAAGCCGGGTAGTACAGCTAGTATTATAATAAGCTTTATAACCTTCCGGTCCCGTCGGGCATGGCTTCGGGTTGAGCTCAGGCACTTGAGGACTATTTCTCTGCCCTTGAGCTCCCTTCATTGCCTAACGAAGCAGCCGCTGCTTTGAATGAAGCGATTACCATAGAAAAACTGGAGCAAGTTCTGGAGACCCTGCCTCACGGGAAGTCGCCAGGCCCGGACGGCTTTACTTATCTTTACTATAAGGCGTTTGCGGTGGAGCTTCTCCCACACATGGCCGCCTTGTTTAATTCCTTTCTGCAGGGTAACCCCATCCCACCATCCATGCTACATTCCCACTTAATCCTCCTGCCCAAGCCACCCAGGGATCCCTTGGATTGTGCTAATTATAGACCAATAGCCCTTTTGAACTCCGATTTGAAGATGTTCACCAAGCTCCTGGCAGCTAGGCTCAATAGTTGGTTGCCCCAACTCGTGCACAAAGACCAGGTGGGTTTTGTCCCTTGCCGCCAGGGGGGTAACAACACCAGGAAGGTCATAGATTTGGTGGACGCGGCGAATCAGAGGAATCAACAGACGCTAGTGTTGAGTCTCGATGAGGAGAAGGCTTTCGATCACCTTGCGTGACCTTTTCTCTTTAAGACACTGGAAGTCTTTGGGCTCTCGAGTGGCTTCATGCGTGCCTTAAAATCCCTTTATAGTGCCCCTACTGCCTCTATTAAACACCCCCTCCACATCTCTAGGCCTTTCACTATCTCCAAAGGCACCAGGCAGGGGTGCCCCCTGTCTCCCCTTCTCTTTGCGCTGTGTATAGAGCCCCTCGCATCCTCGGTCAGGAGTAACCCGGACATCTCGGGGGTCCTGGTTGGGAGCAAATCGTTTAAAATTTCGCTTTTTGCCGACGACGTTCTCATTACACTTACTAACATACACGTTTCCCTTCCAAATTTAATCTGCACCTTGGGAGTATATGGGAGCCTTTCGGGGTATAAGATCAATTCTAGTAAAACGGAGGCAATGCCATTAAACCTCGACCCAGTGACCCTGGACTATCTGCATTTGAACTTTAAATTCTGATGGAAGACAGATGCAGTCAAGTACCTAGGGGTCAATCTGACATCTTCTTATGACTCCCTCTATAACCTTACCTTTCCTCCCCTTTTCTGAGAACTGAGGGCCCTTCTGAGCAAATGGATGCCTCTACCCCTTTCGTGGATGGGGCGAATTGCGGCGGTTAAAATGAGCTTGCTTCCCAAATTATAATATTTTTTTTAAACCCTATTGGTTAAGGTCCTTCTGAAGGAATTAAAGGCCCTTCAAGCAGCTATCCTGAGATTCATTTGGTGTAATAAGCGCCATAGGGTAGCCAGGGAGGTGTTGATGGCTCGTAGGAACAGGGGTGGGCTTTCCGTCCCGGACATTCTAAAATACTATTGGGCGGCTCACCTCAGGAGGATCCCTTGTTGGGTGTCCCTTTGGGCATTCAACAGGTGGACCGAGATTGAAAAGATCTGGTTGGCGCCTATACACCCAAATGCGCTCCTGTGGCCCCCGGCCCGGTGCACTTCACTCCCAACCCTTCTGGGACCAATGCAGTTCACTAAGGACCTTTGGGCATTCTGTATTAGAAGATTTCCTCTGGCGTCCCCCTGCTCCCCTTTGGTGTCCTTCATATACCAACCCCTGCTCCCAAGTAGTCTGGAGTCGGACATGGTGGACAGATTCATTCCTTTGAGTTTCTCAGAGATAAATTTTCCCTCTCTAATTGAGAGCTTTTTCAATATCTGCAGATCAGAGACTTGGCTGGCTCCTTGTTTGGCAGGGCGGGGGTCTCGGTTCCCACAGATTTTGAGAAAATTTGTAGAAGGGGCACGGACACCAAGGGACTGATTTCGGAAATTTACATGTTGCTTTCTGAGCCTCAGGACGGGTCTGAAGGGATTTTTCCATATATGCGGAAATGGGAGTCTCTATTGGGAACGCGGATTCTTCCTCAGGACTGGGCAGCAATTTGGGGTAACGCCTATATGCACATTATATAAAGACAATATTTACAAAATTCTGATGTTTCGGTACCACACTTCAGACTTCCTTCATGGCTTAGACCCCTCTATACCGACTTGTTGCTGGAGATGCGGGGGGAGCACAGGCACCCTCCTACACATATTCTGGACCTGTCCAGGGATAGTTCCCTTTTGGGAGCAGGTTAGGGGGTTAATTCACAAAGTACTATACATAGAGGTAGATCTTGATCCCTTGATTTATATTTTGGGCCTCGGGATTGGGGGCATGAGAAATATGGCCTCTAGGCTTATGTCTCCCATCCTTACAGCGGCCAGGTGCCTAATTGCAAGGAATTGGAGGCAGCCAGGGACCCCCACATTCCAGAGCCTCAAGTATAGATTATTGGATGTTAAGCCCCCAACACACGCTCCAATATATCTCACAATCCGTCGTTGGGGTCAAGTTGTAAGTGACGCACATCCGGCATCGTTTATGAGGTATCTGCGTGTGACATCTACGTGCGATCCGGATTGAACGCAAAACCGTTGATCGCAAACACATCGTATCTTTGTCTAGAATTGAGCGTTTTGTTGCACGAACCTAGTCAATTGTAACGTGTGACATCCCCCATACGATTTTGGTGTCTGATGCTATGTGCGCAGGTGTGCGCTCTGCACCGCAGCTTAAAAAAGGTCCGCTTCAGAGCGCAGCTGAAAAGCTGCGTTCTGAAGCGCCTCACAATGTCTGTCATTCAGTAATCTCTGTCAGTCGGTCACTATCTCTGTCCCTCTCTCTCTGTCCATGTCAGTCTATCCCTCTTACCCCCTCTCTCATACTCACCGATCCCTGATCCCCGGCGCGGCGCTGCACGGCATTCACACTGCTCCGGCAGCTTTTACTGTTTTGAAAAAGCCGGCCGCCCATTAAACAATCTCGTATTCCCTGCTTTCCCCGCCCACCGGCGCCTATGATTGGTTACAGTGAGACACGCCCCCACGCTGAGTGACAGGTGTCACACTGCACCCAATCACAGCAACCGGTGGGCGTGTCTATACTGTGCAGTGAAATAAATAATTAAATAATTAAAAAAAACGCCGTGCGGTCCCCCCCAATTTTAATACCAGCCAGATACAGCCATACGGCTGAAGGCTGGTATTCTCAGGATGGGGAGCTCCACGTTATGGGGAGCCCCCCCAGCCTAACAATTTCAGCCAACAGCCGCCCAGAATTGCCGCATACATTATATGCGACAGTTCTGGGACTGTACCCGGCTCTTCCTGATTTACCCTGGTGCGTTGGCAAATCGGGGTAATAAGGAGTTATTGGCAGCCCATAGCTGCCAATAAGTCCTAGATTAATCATGTCAGGCGTCTATGAGACACCTTCTATGATTAATCTGTAAATTACAGTAAATAAACACACACACCCGAAAAATCATTTATTAGAAATAAAAACACAAACATATACCCTGGTTAACCACTTTAATCAGCCCAAAAAAGCCCTCCATGTCCGCCGGAATCCAGGATGCTCCAGCGTCGCATCCAGCGCTGCTGCATGGAGGTGCCCGGAGCTGCAGAAGACACCGCCGCTCCTGTCACCTCAACGTGACGCCGCACGACCCGCCCCCTTAGGAAGGAGGCGGGTCGCCGGCCAGAGGGACGTCGCACGGCAGGTATGTGCGTGTGAAACTGCCGTAGTGATAATAATCGCTGCGGCAGCTTTCACTAGATATTGCACGTGCGACGGGGGCGGAACTATCGCTGCAGCATCGGTAACACATTGTTACCGATTGTTACCGATGTCGCAGCGTGCAAAGCCCGCCTTAGGCTAATGGGCACGAGGGAAACTGTCTGGATTCTTGAATTCTCTCCTTCTTCCCCGCCACTTTTCCTTTCTCTCCTTAACCCCCCTCACTTGTCTTGTCATTGTTTGTCTAGTTTTGAAGTTTATTGTTACATATGGGTACTCAAGGGTAATCATAATCATCAGTAAGGTGTCCCCCAGGTCGCAGCGGCCTCATCCTACAGCCTGGGGTAATTCATGTTCTCGGTTATGGCATGGAATGTTATCATTAGGTATTGCGACTTTTTTCATGGTACTTATCTTTTCATTGGGGACATCTGTCTCAAGAATTGTGATTCTTACTTTTTATTTTCTGTTTGACAATCGAAAATTTCAATAAAAATGTTAAAGTTAAAAAAAAAAAATAAAAAGCTGGGCACCTCATATTTTTTGCACTGTGTGTTACACTGGGCTAACAGGAGCCTACTGTTGGTTTTTGCAATGGAATAATATGACTGCTCAGAAATGCAAAAGCAGATGCCTGAGGCACTTCTGACAGTACTGTGGGCCTTGCTCAAGTAAGATTTTAAGACAGGATTATGGAACTTCTGGTAATTTTGTTATTCCATGACATTTTCATAAGCTATTTACTACGAAAACTTTGATGTAGATCAGGTTATTTAAACTCGTTCTGTACGAAATTATTCAACGCTTTCAAATTACTTCATACATTTGTGCAAACGTAAGCTCTTACCGACATTGGACGTACTGGGTGCCAAAATTACGTATTTTAGTCACCACAAATTTTGTGCAAAATAAGAGGGGATCAAATGAAGCATCTGCGCAAAAATGGTGCCATGAAAAATGTCAGCTGGAGATGCAAAAAATAAGCCATTACTGAGCCCCAGATCCCGAAAAATGAAAACGCTACGGTTTTCAGAAAATGGCGCAAACATTGTGCTACTTTTTTTGAACAAATGTATGATTTTTTTTAACCCTTTAAATAACAGTAAACCTATACATGTTTGGTGTCTACGAACTCATACTAACCTGAGGCATTACACCAACACATTAGTTTTGCTATGTAGTGAGCACGGTGAATAAATTACCCCAAAAACAATCAAGCAATCACACTTTTCCGCACTTGATTTTTTTTTACGCTTTCCAGTACACTATATGGTAAAACGTATGGTTTCATTTAAAAGTACAATTCATCCTGCAAAAAATAAGCCCTAAAGCCCACTTTACACGTTGCAATTAGTTGTACAATCGCATTTGCGATGTGACACGCCCAGGTTGCATACGGGATCTATGAGATTTCACGTTGGTCGTTCATTTGCTGTCACACGAGCGTTAGTAGTCTATGTTAAATTGATCAATGTTATGTGCGATCCTTTAGATCATGTGCTCTGTGACGTATGCATTGGGCACCTTTTTTTTTTTTTATTTATTGACTTGACAAGCATGTGTAATGTGTAGGGATGCGTTTTTACTATGTCATCTGCCATTCAGCTCTGCTACATGGCCGCTAACAGCAGACACAGACAGCCATGTAGCAGAGGTGAATGGCAGATGACAGCAGCCACAGACAGCCATGTAGCAGAGCTGAATGGCAGATGACAGCAGACACAGACAGAGCCGCACTGTCAGAATGAACTCGGGTGAACTTCACCCGACTTCATTGTGATGCTGCGGCTCTGTCTGTGTCGCGCCCTGATTAGCGGTCACCAGTGAAGACTCACCGGTGACCGCTAATCTCCTGAGTAACTGAAGTTAGCAGCCCTCTCTCATACTCACCAATCCCCGATCCCCGGCGCTGCACGGCATTCACACTGCTCCGGCGGCTTTTACTGTTTTGAAAAAGCCGGCCGCCCATTAAACAATTTCGTATTCCCTGCTTTCCCCGCCCACCAGCGCCTATGATTGGTTACAGTGAGACACGCCCCCACTCTGAGTGACAGGTGTCACACTGCACCCAATCACAGCAGCCGGTGGGCGTGTCTATACTGTGTAGTGAAATAAATAATTAAATAATTAAAAAAAACGGCGTGCGGTTCCCCCCATTTTTAAAACCAGCCAGATAAAGCCATACGGCTGAAGGCTGGTATTCTCAGGATGGGGAGCTCCACGTTATGGGGAGCCCCCCACCCTAACAATATCAGCCAACAGCCGCCCAGAATTGCCGCATACATTATATGCGACAGTTCTGGGACTGTACCCGGCTCTTCCCGATTTGCCCTGGTGCGTTGGCAAATCGGAGTAATAAGGAGTTATTGGCAGCCCATAGCTGCCAATAAGTCCTAGATTAATCATGTCAGGCGTCTATGAGACACCCTCCATGATTAATCTGTAAGTTACAGTAAATAAACACACACACCAGAAAAAATCCTTTATTAGAAATAAAAACACACACATATACCCTGGTTCACCACTTTAATCATCCCCAAAAAGCCCTCCTTGTCCGGCGTAATCCAGGATGATCCAGCGTCGCATCCAGCGCTGCTGCATGGAGGTGACCAGAGCCGCAGCAGACACCGCCGCTCCGGTCACCTCCACGCAGCTAATGAAGACAGCCGCGCGATCAGCTGCTGTCACTGAGGTTACCCGCTGTCACTGGATCCAGCGGTGGCCGCGGGTAACCTCAGTGACAGGTCAGCTGATCGCGCGGCTGTGTTCATTTGCTGTGTGGAGGTGACCGGAGCGGCTGTGTCTGCTGCGGCTCCGGTCACCTCCATGCAGCAGCGCTGGATGCGACGCTGGATCATCCTGGATTACGCCGGACAAGGAGGGCTTTTTGGGGATGATTAAAGTGGTGAACCAGGGTATATGTGTGTGTTTTTATTTCTAATAAAGGATTTTTTCTGGTGTGTGTGTTTATTTACTGTAACTTACAGATTAATCATGGAGGGTGTCTCATAGACGCCTGACATGATTAATCTAGGACTTATTGGCAGCTATGGGCTGCCAATAACTCCTTATTACCCCGATTTGCCAACGCACCAGGGCAAATCGGGAAGAGCCGGGTACAGTCCCAGAACTGTCGCATATAATGTATGCGGCAATTCTGGGCGGCTGTTGGCTGATATTGTTAGGGTGGGGGGCTCCCCATAACGTGGAGCTCCCCATCCTGAGAATACCAGCCTTCAGCCGTATGGCTTTATCTGGCTGGTTTTAAAAATGGGGGGAACCGCACGCCGTTTTTTTTAATTATTTAATTATTTATTTCACTACACAGTATAGACACGCCCACCGGCTGCTGTGATTGGGTGCAGTGTGACACCTGTCACTCAGAGTGGGGGCGTGTCTCACTGTAACCAATCATAGGCGCTGGTGGGCGGGGAAAGCAGGGAATACGAAATTGTTTAATGGGCGGCCGGCTTTTTCAAAACAGTAAAAGCCGCCGGAGCAGTGTGAATGCCGTGCAGCGCCGGGGATCGGGGATTGGTGAGTATATGAGAGAGGGGGATAGACTGACATGGACAGAGAGTGAGGGACAGAGATAGTGACGGACTGACAGAGATTAGTGCATGACAGGCATTGTGAGGCGCTTCAGAACGCAGCTTTTCAGCTGCGCTCTGAAGCAGACCTTTTTTAAGTTGCGGTGCAGAGCGCACACCTGCGCACATAGCATCAGACATCAAAATCGTATGAGGGATGTCACACGTTACAATTGACTAGGTTCGTGCAACAAAACGCTCAATTCTAGAGAATGATACGATGTGTTTGCGATCAACGGTTTTGCGTTCAATCCTGATCGCATGTAGCTGTCACACGCAGATACCTCACAAACGATGCCGGATGTGCGTCACTTACAACTTGACCCCAACGACGGATTGTGAGATATATTGAAGCGTGTGTAGCGGGCTTTATATGGCATGATTGATTGAAAAATAAAAAAGTTACAACTCTTGGAAGAAGGGGAGCAAAAAACAAAAACGGAAAAATGGAAAATCATCCAGGGGTGAAGGGGTTAAACATAAAATTTCCTGACGTGTTACAACAATTCTGACTTTGGATTTGGAAAATGGACACTCAATTTAGTATAGGATAAAAGGTGTTTGCGCAGTAGCAGATGAAAAGTTATTTTTTGTTGCGCAGTGTAATCATTTTATTGCTTGATGTCATGGACTGACTGACTATAAGGCCTAAGCCACACAGCATGAAAATCGGACAGAGTGGAGTGCGATAAAACATTGCATTCCACTCGGACCAATATTAACCTATGTGTCAGAACCCATGAGCGATTATTTTCTCGTCCCCAATCGGACCAAGATAACAATCGCAGCATGCTGCGATTGTAATGCGAGACTCTTTCTCTCGCACCCATTCAAGTATATGGGCCGAATGAAAGATTGCACTGCACTCGCGGTACGCTGGTGTACCGCGAGTGCAGGGCGAGAATGGCAATAGTCGGCTACGGAGGAGAGAGGGAGATAAATCCCTCCCTCTCCTCCGTGCCGGCCTGCCCCTCCTCAGCACTGGCCCGCCCCTCCTCAGTGCCATCCCGTCCCCCGTAGCTGAGGTCTGATCGCATGATCGGACCTCAGTCGCAGTGACACTCGGCTCCTGCTGTGCTGCCAGCGCGAGCCGAGTGTCATGCGAGGATCGCATTAGTCCCCGTGTGGCCCCAGCCTAAATGTACTGTCATGAGCCTTGATACTGTAGGTATTCTTCTGTACATAGTCAGCTTGCTGAGCATTCCTTGCTTTGCTCCCCAAAGTGGCAGGTCTTTTGTGGTGCCGCCTTGTAGAACTCTCAGGTCTGCTGCATCCTCTTGTCTGGAGACTCGCCACCTGCATGTAGGGAGTCGTACCTAGATTCTGTTGGATTTTATAGCCTTGTGTCCAACAAAGGTCTACTGTTTTCCACTAAGGCTGCTTTCACACATCCGGTTTTTCCTGTGCGGCACAATCCGGCGCTTTGCAGAAAAAACGCAACCGTTTTTTTTGCCGCCGGTTGCGGGTTTTTTTGCATAGACTTACATTAGTACCGGATTGTGCCACATGGGCTTGCGTTCTGTCTGGTTTTTGACGCATGCGGCGGATTTAGCCATTGCGGCGGCCGGATGGAACGTTGCCTGGCACGTTTTATTGTCCTGCAAAAAAAAAACGCATTGCGCCGCATCCGGCCGATGCGGCGTGATTTGCAATGCATGCCTATGGATGCCGCATGCGGCGTCCTGTGGCAAAAACCGCATCCGGCCGCCGCATGCGTTTTTTTCCACTGCGCATGCTCAGTAGCCTACCGCAAGCGGCAAAAACCGAACGGGCCGCATGTAAAAAACATATGCAAAGGAAGCGGTTTTGTCGCCTCATCCATTGCATAGGTTTTAGAGCCGGATTGGCCGGCTCTGCTAAAACCGGAGGTGTGAAAGCAGCCTTATACATAGTCTTTTTTTCCTGTATATATCCTTGTGTGCTGGATCTAATATGGCCTTTGAATTTTTATGGACAAGCGACAAACATTGCATGCACACCTGAGCGTTTCTCTGCCAATAAGTTCTAATTAACCCTTTTTAGCAGCTACCATTGCCATTATTTTACAATATTCTTTGAGGATGAGCAGCCGATTCTGCCCATAACCTTGTATTTACACACTGTAAGTTAGCTCCCTTTTCTCTGCATTAATTTGCTGACAGTATAACATTCATTGTTCTCTTCTAGTCTATATATACACAGCTAGTTCTACTGATGAAGGTCAACATTTTGATAGAAACGTCTTTTTTTGATTGAACTATTTGCTGTTGTGAATAAAACCATCTATTTTTCATCAAATTGGAGTGCCTGGCTCAATTATATTATTACTGGTGGTGTCGATGATGACACTGACCAGGTATTACTTGAGGTTGTGGCTTACTGACAGAAAGACATTAGAAAAAGGAAGGGAAGACAACTTGATATTTGCTCTAATTTCTGTCCAGCATGACTTTTCCAAATCTACATGTGATGTCACCTCATGTGGTACTGAATCATCATCGTCAGCCCTGATTCATAGAATCATAGAATGTTGGAGTTGGCAGGGACCTCTAGGGTCATCTGATCCAACTATTCCACATAGATGTCTGTCCAGTCTCTTTTTCAAGACTTCCATTGAAAGGCAACTCAGTACCTCTTGTGGGAGCCTCTTCCACTTGTTGATCACCCTCACTGTCAAAAAGTTTTTTCTAATATGTAATCTGTGTCTCCTCTTAATCAGTTTCATACCATTGCTTTTAGTCTTTTCTTGTGCAAATGAGAATGTGGTGGTACAGCATCACATTATGGGTGTCAGGTCCGAGCATTCCTACATGAACAGTGTCCTGGAAAGTGGATTGGTCATCATGGGCCAGTTGAATGGCCACCAAGGTCTCCCGATCTGAGCCCCTTAGACTTTTATCTTTGGGGTCATCTGAACGCAATTGTCTATGCTGTGAAGATACAGTACAAGATGTGCAGCATCTGAAACAACGGATACTGTTAGCCTGTGCTAGCATTTCTTCTGCGGTGTTACTATCAGTGTGTCAAGAGTGGGAAAAGAGGGTTGTATTGACAAGCCAACACAATGGACAGCACTTTGAACACATTTTCTAAGTGTTCATAAAATTATAAACAACTAATCTAATATATAAAGTTGAATGTGTGTGTGTATGTATGTGTGTATGTCCGGTATTGGCATCCGCACCGTCGCAGCTACAGCCACAAAATTTTGCACACTCACACTTCTGGACCCCGAGAGCGTCATAGGCTATGTTTTGAGGGGAAATTTTAACCCCGCGCTTTACAGTTATTCGCCAAAAAACCTGCCTCCATTAAACCGAATGGAGCTGGGAGCAACAGTGCAGCCAGAACTTCAGAAGAATGTGCAGCCACGCCCTTATATGGAATGTTGGCGTCTCACAATGCAGCCAGGGAAAGAGACAGACACAGACAGGGAAAGAGGCAGACACAAACAGAGTAAGAAACAGACATAGACAAGGTGAGAGACAGACAGACAGAGTAAGAGACAGACACAAAGAGACAGACAAAGAGACAGACTGACAGGGAAAGAGACAGACAGGGCTGAATGTGTGTATGTATGTGTGTGTGTGTGTGTGTGTGTGTGTGTGTGTGTGTGTGTGTATGTCCGTGATTGCCATCTGCACCGTCGCAGCTACAGGCAAAAAATTTTGCACACTCACACTTCTGGACCCCGAGAGCGTCATAGGCTATGTTTTGAGGGGAAATTTTAACCCTGCCCTATACAGTTATTCAGTTTTGAGGGGAAATTTTAACCCCGTGCTTCCGTGCTTTACAGTTATTCAGTTTTGAGGGGAAATTTTAACCCCGTGCTTTACAGTTATTCACCAAAAAACCTGCCTCCGTTAAAGCAAATGGAGCTGGGAGCCACAGTGCAGCCAGAACTTCAAAATAATGCGCAGCCACGCCCTTAAATGGAATGTTGGCGTGTCACAATGCAGCCAGGAAAACAGGCAGACACAGACAGGGAAAGAAGCAGACACAGACAGGGTAAGAAACAGACAGACAGAGTAAGAGACAGACACAAAGAGACAGACACAGACAAAGAGACAGACTGACAGGGAAAGAGACAGACAGGGAAAGAGAGAGAAAGAGAGAGACAAGTTAAGAGACAGACACAGACAGATAAAGAGACAGACACAGACAGATAAAGAGACAGACACAGACAGATAAAGAGACAGACACAGACAGATAAAGAGACAGAGACAGACACAGGGAAACAGACAGACAGGGAAAGAGAGGGAAAGAGACAGACAGGGTAAGAGACAGACAAAGAAACAGACACAGACAAAGAGACAGACACAAAGAGACAGACACAGACAAAGAGAGAGACACAGACAAAAAGACAGATATAGACAAAGAGACAGATACAGGGAAAGAGACAGACACAGGGAAAGAGACAGACACAGGGAAAGAGACAGACAGGGAAAGAGACAGACATAGCCAGACAGGGAAAGAGATAGCCAGACAGGGAAAGAGATAGCCAGACAGGGAAAGAGATAGCCAGACAGGGAAAGAGATTGAGACAGACGGAGAAAGAGACAGAGACAGTCAGAGACAGACAGCGAAAGAGACAGACAAAGATATAGAGAGAGAGAAAGAGATATATACAGAGGGGGAGACAGACTGAGAATCGGAGAGAAACAGAGAGACAGTTACTATCCCGGGCAGTGGATATTGTGTGCAGAATAAATTTTGGTAATACATTCTATTTTGATAACAACATTTATTAACCCGGGCGAAGCCGGGTAGTACAGCTAGTCTAATATATAAAGCTGAATGTGTGTGTGTATGTGTGTGTGTGTGAGTGTGTGTGTGTGTGTATGTCCGGGATTGGCATCCGCACCGTCGCAGCTACAGCCACAAAATTTTGCACACTCACACTTCTGGACCCCGAGAGCGTCATAGGCTATATTTTGAGGGGAAATTTTAACCACGCGCTTTACAGTTATTCACCAAAAACCTGCCTCCATTAAAGCGAATGGAGCTGGGAGCCACAGTGCAGCCAGAACTTCAGAAGAATGCGCAGCCACACCCTTAAATGGAATGTTGGCGTGTCACAATGCAGCTAGGGAAAGAGACAGACACAGACAGGGAAAGAGACAGACACAGACAGGGTAAGAAACAGACATAGACAGGGTAAGAGACAGACACAAAGAGACAGACACAGACAAAAAGACAGACTGACAGGGAAAGAGACAGACAGGGAAAGACAGGGAAAGAGAGAGACAGGTTAAGAGACAGACACAGACAGGTAAAGAGACAGACAAAGAGACAGAGACAGACACAGGGAAACAGACAGACAGGGAAAGAGAGGGAAAGAGACAGACAGGGTAAGAGACAGACAAAGACAGGTAAAGAGACAGACAAAGAGACAGACACAGGGAAAGAGACAGAGGGAAAGAGGGAAAGAGACAGACAGGGAAAGAGAGGTAAAGAGACAGACAGGGAAAGAGAGGGAGAGACAGACAGGGAAAGAGATAGAGGGACAGAGAGATATATACAGAGGGGGAGACAGACATTATAATTACATTTATATCTATTTGTTTTGTGTTTTTTTGTGTGCAGAATACATTTTTGTTAATACATTCTATTTTAATAGCAGTTATTAACCGGGGTGAAGCCGGGTAGTACAGCTAGTGAACTAATAAAGTCATGTTAAAACCAAGCACACCATTGTTTTTTCTTGAGAAATTCTCAATAAGTTTGATGTGTTACATGACCTTTTTCCCATTTGAAAAAATAAAGTTGAATCCAAATTGGCCAACTTCAAAATGGCCGCAATGGTCACTAACCATCTTGAAAAGTTTCCTCCCTCCCATATACTAATGAGCCACAAACAAGAAGTTGATATCACCAACCATTCCCATTTTATTTAGGTGTATCCATATAAATGGCCCACCCTGTACGTTTCAGTGTACTGCATTGATATCACATTATTGCAACCTGCGACACCTTGGTCGTGGCTTCTGTTTCTACTGCTGCTGATGTTAATAACAAGTGCCTTGGTGGTTCAACGATCAAGTGGAATGTCCACTGCTGTTACTTTTACACCATGTCTTTTTTTTCTGTATGAACCACCTACTATTCATTATCCGTTTGCTTCCTCCTTAGTCACGCAAGCCTATATTTTTTTTTTTTTTTAAATGGAGACTCTTATTCAGGTCTCCTTGCTGTGTGTTGCCTGTAATGGCCGTGTTCTCATAGCACAAGGCCTACACCTGTCAATCATCCACCTCTTCATTTGAAGGCTGAAAATGCTTGTCTAGACCCTGTGTGGTACAAGGACCTTACCACAATGCTGTCGAAAGACTTTATGGGTATTCTGGGGCAAATGATCAAACTGTCCTGCTGTTTGCTCATACTTTTTGGAAATATGGAGACTTCAAGATGTATCTCCAAGTTTTATCTTGTCTGCAGTGCAGGGATCTCAGAGCAACAGGCCTACTCCTGTCACATCCACCTCTTGATTTTAAAGCTGTAAATGCTGGGTCAGACCCTGTGTGATGCAAGGCCCATGGGTGACCGCTGTGCAAAGACACTATGAGTACTGTGGGGCAATTGATGCCACTGTCCTGCTGTCTGCTCATAATTTTTTGGAAATGTGGAGACTCCAAGATGGGTCTCTAAATTTTGTCTTGTCTGTAGTGGCAGGAATCTCAGAACAAAAGGTCTACTCTCACTCATCCATCCACCTACTTCTTTTAATGCTTTAAATGCTAGTCCAGACACTATGTGGTGCAAAGCCCATTGCTGTCTGCTGTGCAAAGATACTATGGGTACTGTGGGGCAATTGATGCCACTGTCCTACTGTCTGCCCATAATTTTTGGAAACGTGGAGACTTCAAGATGGGTCTCCAAGCATTATCTTGTCTGTAGTGGCAGGGATCTCAGAGCAAAAGGCCTACTCCTGTCACTCACTCATCCATTCAACCACCTCTTTCTTTTAAAGCTGTAAATGCTGGACCAGACCCTTTGTGGTGCAAGACCCATGTCTGACTGCTGGGCAAGGACACTATGGGTACTGTGGGGCAATTGATACCACTGTACTGCAATCTGCCCATAATTGTTAGAAATGTGGAGACTCCAAGATGGCAGGAATCTCAGAGCAATGGACCTACTCCTGTCACTTATAGATCCACATAACTCTTGATTTTAAAGCTGTAAATGCTGGGCCCAACCCTGTTTGGTGCAAGGCCCATGGCTGACTGCTGTGCAAAGTCACTATGGGTACTGTGGGGCAATTGATGCCACTTTCCTGCTGCCTGCCATAAATTTGTGAAAATGTTGAGACTCCAAAATAGGTCCCCAAGTTTTGTATTGTCTGTAGTGGCAGGGATCTCAGAACAATGGGCCTACTCCTGTCACTGATCCAATATTTCTTATGTTAATAGTATGGGAAGTTATTGACTGTGCCACAACAGTCTGGCTCTACTGTCAAATGGTTTGAGCTGTTTTGGCAGCTTTTGGGACCCCTAAAGGTGTTGTCTATGCCTTTTTTTTTGCATCCCATTGAAGTCAATAGGTTCGGCTAGGATCGGTGATCTGTTCGGTGAACTCACGTGGGTTTGGCAATCACCACTATTGGTCTTTCAAAGCCGACTTAGCTATATGCTGTCTGAGTATACAGGGAGCTATACATTCACTTGCCATGTGTTATTCTGATTTTTGCGTAACCATCCGTTTCGTTCAGACTTGAAGATAACCATTTGTTTGCTGTAAACATAACTAGCTTGGGTGCTACTTACACTACAACGTTGCTGCAACTGTATGTAATTTAAATAACTATCTAATTTGCCTGTTCTTCACTTCTGGTTATCCATTTATTTGCTGATTAACTAATTCATAATATTAATTATGTCTGCCACTGCAATCTGTCTCTGTCTATAATTCTGGATTTCCTGCGAACATACACACTCCTGGAACCGATCGTGGCCGATTAACCCCTTGGATGTTGTTGTCAGTCACAACAGTAGTATTGAGATGGTTTAAAAAAGGAGAAGGTTCCTTCTTAAACATTACAGGCTCCCGGTGATCGTAATCACGGGTGCTGATAGTTAATATCACAACCTGAGGACATTTGCTGACCTTAAGGTATGGTGTCCTATAAGATCCTAATACAAGCAGGGTCCAACAGGCTGACATTTCTCATGCACTGCAGTTCACGAGTCCTGCAGTACAAGAAACAAGTGATCAAATTAAAACATATTCACGTTCTACAGTGTGATTAAATAAAAAAGACTTAAAATGTTTAGAAAAGTAAAAAAAGAAAATATGATCACAAAAATCATAAAAAGTTCTTTCACCATTAGAAAGGCAGCTTTTGTGTTAAAACAAAAATAAACAAAAAACATACACATAAATGGTATCACCACCATGTCCATAACAACACAAATTATAAAACTGTTGTTACTAATTCGGTATGAAAAAAACTATTTTATCATAAAAAATCATTTTTAGTGTGTCATAGTGGCAAAACATAAAAGCTATATAAATCTGGTATCATTGTAATTCTACTGACCAAAGGAATAAAGTCGTCTTCTCCCTAATATCATATGGTGAACGGTGTAAAACTAGAAACACTTTTTGAACTGCAGTTTATCTTCTTTGTTCATTTTGACTTTCAAAAATTGAAAAAAGGCCCAGTTCTCAGTTATCCTGTGCTCCTCGCTGAGAGCTCACATCAGGCTTTCCATATAAATTCCCAAAAACTGCGATTCAAATGGAACCCCGGATTGAATCAGTCACTATGAGACAGATGACGTCAGATAGGACTCCGTCTGGCCTCTGTTTCAGCGGTGTCCTGTCATTTTAGGTGTTATTTTAGCGCTTACATGTGGTCAACTACAGTTCTGTGTACGCCTAAAAATATGGATACCATCAGATCAGAAATCAGATGAAGTTCAAAATGAATTTATCTGCCTCATTATAGTGTGTTTCATTGGAACTACATTTTTGTGGGATCTAGGCGGCAACCCCAACAAACTGCTCAACATAAAGTTCAAGTATGTGATTCTAAAAATGATATGAACGTACCCCAAAATGTTGCCAATAAAAACCCTAACTTACCCTATAATAAACAAGGCCCCGTTCAAGTCCATCATCTGTCATCGGAAATATAGGGGTTCCCAAGTTGCTGGTAGGATAAAACCTCTGAAAAAGCTACATGGATCCCCTCCACCCAAATAAACCCCAGAGAAATCTGCATTCCCAAATCCAAATGTCCCCTCTCTTCTAATCCCCACACTGTGCCTACATCGCCATTATCTTCCACATGTTTGGCACTGCTGTAGGGGGGAAAGCCCACTTAACATGTCTCCAGAAGCACAAGCTCACACAATTTATGGGCACTAGGCTTGCATATTTGCAATTCTCCAGAAAAAGCATGGAGAACAATGAATGGCATGAAAACACCTGTGGGGCTAAAATAGTCAATGCTGTTGTATATAAATTCATAGAGAGGTGTAATTTCTAAAATGGGATCACTTTTGTATTTTTTCTGGCAAATAGCACTCCTCCCATCTCAGCTATGCTGTGTGGCAGAACCATAGTTTCGGACAACATATAGAGCCACACTTTGCAGAAATTGAGCAACAAATTGTGGGGTCCAGTTTCACCTATTAACACTCATCTAACTGAAAAACTTGCAGCTAATAAACAAAATTAACATTTACCTCTAAAATGATATATTTTCACATCCCAATAAAATTCTGTGAGGCACCTGTAAGTTCAAAATACTCATTATACCCCTATATGAATTCCTTCGTCAGTTAAGTTTCCAATATGGGGTCACTAATAGGGTTTTTGGCAGTCCTGGCACCTCAGGGACTCAGCTAATGGAGCCCACAATCTAATCAAATGAAATCAGTGTTCTAAAAGCCAATCAAGCTCCTTCCCATCTGATGCTGCTGTGTGCTCAAATAGTGGTGTACAGCCACATATGGAGTATAGACACATTCGGTAAAAAATGTATAACAAATTATCCTATCCATTTTCTCCTATTATCTCCCGTGTGAATTGAAACTTTGAGGCTAAATAACATTTTAGTAAAAAAAAAAACAACAAATTTTTAATTGTCATGGCCCAATCTTCTAAACTTCTGTGTGAACTGAAAATATTGACTAAACCCCTAGATGAGATCCTTATGGGACTTACAGTGCCTTGCAAAAGTATTCAGCTCCCTTGAATTTTTAAACCTTTTCCCATATTTCAGGCTTCAAACATATAAAGATAAATATTTTAATGTTATGGTGAAGAATCAACAAGTTTGACACAATTGTGAAGTTGAACGAAATGTATTGCTTGTTTTAAACTTTTTTAAAAAATAAATTACTGAAAAGTGGGGCATGCAATATTATTCGTCCCCTTTACTTTCAATGTAGCAAACTCACTCCAGAAGTTCATTGAGGATCTCTGAATGATCCAATCTTGTCCTAAATGACTGATGATGATGATAAATATAATCCACCCGTGTGTAATCAAATCTCCGTATAAATGCACCTGCTCTGTGATAGTCTCAGTGTTCTGTTTAAAGCGCAGACAGCATCATGAAAACCAAAAAACACAACAGGCAGGTCCGTGATACTGTTGTGGAGACGTTTAAAGCCGGATTTGGTTACAAAAAAATTTCCAAAACTTTAAACATCCCAAGGAGCAATGTGCAAGCGATCATATTGAAATGGAAGAGTATCATACCACTGCAAATCTACCAAGACCCGGCCGTCCATCCAAACTTTCATCTCAATCGCAGTCTGATATAACGCCGCGCAACCAGCTCTACCCTAACCTACTGTAGCCTCACCTATCCCTTGTAGACTGCGAGCCCTTGCAGGCAGGGACCTCTATCCTCCTGTACCAGTCAGTGCCTTGTATTGTTTATGATTACTGTACGTGTCCCTATTATGTATACCCCTTCACATGTAAAGCGCCATGGAATAAATGGCGCTATAATAATAAATAATAATAATAGTCTCAAACAAGAAGAATGATCCGAGATGCAGCCAAGAGGCCAATGATCACTCTGGATGAACTGCAGAGATCTACAGCTGAGGTAGGAGAGTCTGTCCATAGGACAACAATGTACACTGCACAAATCTGGCCTTTATGGAAGAGTGGCAAGGAGAAAGCCATTTCTCAAAGATATCCATAAAAAGTGTAATTTAAAGTTTGCCACAAGCTACCTGGGAGACACACCAAACATGTGGAAGAAGGTGCTCTGGTCAGTTGAAACCAAAATTGAACTATTTGGGCACAATGCCAAACGATATGTTTGGCGAAAAAGCAACACAGCTCATCACCATGAACACATCATCCCCACTGTCAAACATGGTGGTGGCAGCATCATGGCTTGGGCCTGCTTTTCTTCAGCAGCGACAGGGAAGATGGTTAAAATTGATGGGAAGATGGATGGAGCCAAATACAGGACCTTTCCTGAAGAAAACCTGTTGGGAGTCTGCAAAAGACCTCAGATTAGGACAGAGATTTGTCTTCCAACAAGACAAGGATCCCAAACATAAAGCAAAATCTACAATGGAATGGTTCACAAATAAACATATCCAGGTGTTAGAATGGCCAAGTCAAAGTCCAGACTTGAATCCAATCGAGAATCTGTACAAAGTGCTGAAAACTGCTGTACACAAATGGTCTCCATCCAACCTCACTCAGCTCGAGCTATTTCCAAAGGAAGAATGGGCAAGAATTTCAATCTCTCGATGTGCAAAATTGATAGAGACATACCCCAAGCGACTTGCAGCTGTAATCGCAGCAAAAGGTGGCGCTACAAAGTATTAACTTAAAGGGGACGAATAATATTGCATGCCTCACTTTTCAGTTATTCATTTAAAAAAAAAAAAGTTTAAAATAAGTAATAAATTTTGTTCAACTTCACAATTATGTCCCACTTGTTGTTGATTCGTCACCATAACATTACAATTTTTATCTTTATGTTTGAAGCCTGAAATGTGGGAAAAGGTTGAAAGCTTCAAGGGAGCCAAATACTTCGCAAGGCACTGTAGTTTGCCAAATGGGGCAATTTGTGGATGTTTCTGCATTTTTGGCAGCTAAGGGGCTCTACAAATGCAACATGGTTTCCAAATTTGTATTCCAAATATTAAATAGCGGTCTTTATTTGCCGAGTTTTGCCATGTGCCAAAACACTACTTTTTGACACATATCACTTCATTCAGGAGAAATTGCATAACAAGTTATGTTCATTTTCTCTTAATACCCTTCGTGAAAATTACAAATTAAATTACTAAAACCGTATTTTAGTGGAAAAATAGTATTTTTTTGTTTTCATTTCAAAATTATGGGATAAAAGAAATCTCATTGCCACCCTAGATGAATTTCTTAAGGGGTCTCGTTTCCAACATGGTGTCTTTAGTTTGGGGTTTCCACTTTTTTGGCATGTCAGGAGCTCAGGAAATACGACATGTCATCTACAATCTGTTACACTCAAATTTACACTCCAAAAATCAAATAGTGCTCTTTCCGAGACTTGTCGAATACCCAAACATTCGTTTTTGACCATATATGGTGTATCATTACATTGGAGAGAAATTTCATAACAAATTATGTGGTCCATTTTCTCCTATTATCCCTTATGTCTATTAGAAACAGGGGAAAAACAACATTTTACTGGAAAAGAAACATCATTTTTAGTAATTGCACTAAAATGTTATGAAGTTCTGTGAAGCACCTGTGCTCTACACACACCTAGAAGAATTTATTGAAGGGTCTAGTTTCCAAAAGGCAGTGACTTATGGGGGTTTCTACTATTCTGGTATCTTAGAGGCTCTGCAAATGCGACAACTTGTCTGAAATATATTTCAGCCAAATTTTGACTCCAAATACCAAATTTTTCCTTCTGAGCCCTGGCATGTGCCAAACAGCAGATTTTCACAACATATTGGATATTGCCATGCTTGCGAGAAGTTGTGTGTAATACATTTTAGGGTCTCCTTTCTACTATTACTCCTTCTGGAAGAGAAAAATCTGCAGTTAAAGCAATATTTTAGTGGAAAAAAAAAACAATTTTTCATTTCACTTTTCCTTTACTCCTGCGTAGCACCTGAGAGTTTATACATTTCCGAACAGCAATCTAGAATAATTTAGGGGGTGCAGTTTTTAAAGTGGTAACATTTGTGGGGGGGTTTACGATCTTAAGGCCCCTAAGAGTCTCTTCAAAACGTAATTATTCTGTACAAATTAGGATTTGTAAATTTCCTTGAAAAAAAAAATTGGTAAATTTTAGTCAACGAAATATAAGGATGTTTGAAAACTTATCCTGAAGTAAATATATGGGAAATATATACATACACATACACATATACAGTGCAGACCAAAAGTTTGGACACACCTTCTCATTCAAAAAGTTTTCTTTATTTTCATGACTGAAAATTGTAGTTTCACATTGAAGGCATCAAAACTATGCATTAACACATGTGAAATGAAAAACTTAACAAAAAAAGTGTGAAACAACTGATAATACAGTTAGGTCCAGAAATATTTGGACAGTGACACAATTTTCGCGAGTCACCACATTGGATTTGAAATGAAACCTCTACAACAGAATTCAAGTGCAGATTGTAACGTTTAATTTGAAGGTTTGAACAAAAATATCTGATAGAAATTGTAGGAATTGTACACATTTCTTTACAAACACTCCACATTTTAGGAGGTCAAAAGTAATTGGACAAATAAACCAAACCCAAACAAAATATTTTTATTTTCAATATTTTGTTGCGAATCCTTTGGAGGCAATCACTGCCTTAAGTCTGGAACCCATGGACATCACCAAACGCTGGGTTTCCTCCTTCTTAATGCTTTGCCAGGCCTTTACAGCCGCAGCCTTCAGGTCTTGCTTGTTTGTGGGTCTTTCCATCTTAAGTCTGGATTTGAGCAAGTGAAATGCATGCTCAATTGGGTTAAGATCTGGTGATTGACTTGGCCATTGCAGAATGTTCCACTTTTTTGCACTCATGAACTCCTGGGAAGCTCTGGCTGTATGCTTGGGGTCATTGTCCATCTGTACTATGAAGCGCCGTCCGATCAACTTTGCGGCATTTGGCTGAATCTGGGCTGAAAGTATATCCCGGTACACTTCAGAATTCATCCGGCTACTCTTGTCTGCTGTTATGTCATCAATAAACACAAGTGACCCAGTGCCATTGAAAGCCATGCATGCCCATGCCATCATGTTGCCTCCACCATGTTTTACAGAGGATGTGGTGTGCCTTGGATCATGTGCCGTTCCCTTTCTTTTCCAAACTTTTTTCTTCCCATCATTCTGGTACAGGTTGATCTTTGTCTCATCTGTCCATAGAATACTTTTCCAGAACTGAGCTGGCTTCATGAGGTGTTTTTCAGCAAATTTAACTCTGGCCTGTCTATTTTTGGAATTGATGAATGGTTTGCATCTAGATGTGAACCCTTTGTATTTACTTTCATGGAGTCTTCTCTTTACTGTTGACTTAGAGACAGATACACCTACTTCACTGAGAGTGTTCTGGACTTCAGTTGATGTTGTGAACGGGTTCTTCTTCACCAAAGAAAGTATGCGGCGATCATTCACCACTGTTGTCATCCGTGGACGCCCAGGCCTTTTTGAGTTCCCAAGCTCACCAGTCAATTCCTTTTTCCTCAGAATGTACCCGACTGTTGATTTTGCTACTCCAAGCATGTCTGCTATCTCTCTGATGGATTTTTTCTTTTTTTTCAGCCTCAGGATGTTCTGCTTCACCTCAATTGAGAGTTCCTTAGACCGCATGTTGTCTGGTCACAGCAACAGCTTCCAAATGCAAAACCACATACCTGTAATCAACCCCAGACCTTTTAACTACTTCATTGATTACAGGTTAACGAGGGAGACACCTTCAGAGTTAATTGCAGCCCTTAGAGTCCCTTGTCCAATTACTTTTGGTCCCTTGAAAAAGAGGAGGCTATGCATTACAGAGCTATGATTCCTAAACACTTTCTCCGATTTGGATGTGAAAACTCTCATATTGCAGCTGGGAGTGTGCACTTTCAGCCCATATTATATATATAATTGTATTTCTGAACATGTTTTTGTAAACAGCTAAAATAACAAAACTTGTGTCACTGTCCAAATATTTCTAGAACTAACTGTATGTCTTATATTCTAGGTTCTTCAAAGTAGCCTTTTGCTTTGATTACTGCTTTGCACACTCTTGGCATTCTCTTGATGAGCTTCAAGAGGTAGTCACCGGAAATGGTCTTCCAACAGTCTTGAAGGAGTTCCCAGAGATGCTTAGCACTTGTTGGCCCTTTTGCCTTCACTCTGCGGTCCAGCTCACCCCAAACTATCTCGATTGGCTTCAGGTCTGGTGACTGTGGAGGCGAGGTCATCTGGTGTAGCACCCCATCACTCTCCTCCTTAGTCAAATAGCCCTTACACAGCCTGGAGGTGTGTTTGGGGTCATTGTCCTGTTGAAAAATAAATGATGGTCCAACTAAACGCAAACCGGATGTTATAGCATGCTGCTGCAAGATGCTGTGGTAGCCATGCTGGTTCAGTATGCCTTCAATTTTGAATAAATCCCCAACAGTGTCACCAGCAAAGCACTCACACACCATCACACTTCTTCCTTCATGCTTAACGATGGGAACCAAGCATGTAGAGTCCATCCGTTCACCTTTTCTGTGTCGCACAAAGGCACGGTGGTTGGATCCAAAGATCTAAAATTTGGACTCATCAGACCAAAGCACAGATTTCCACTGGTCTAATGTCTATTCCTTGTGTTCTTTAGCCCAAACAAGTCTCTTCTGCTTGTTGCCTGTCCTTAGCAGTGATTTCCTAGCAGCTATTTTACCATGAAGGCCTGCTGCACAAAGTCTCCTCTTAACAGTTGTTCTAGAGATGTGTCTGCTGCTAGGACTCTGCGTGGCATTGACCTGGGCTCTAATCTGAGCTGCTGTGAACCTGCAATTTCTGAGGCTGGTGACTCAGATAAACTTATCATCCGCAGCAGAGGTGACCCATGGTCTTCCTTTCTTGGAGCGGTCCTCATGTGAGCCAGTTTCTTTTGTAGTGTTTGATGGTTTTTGCCACTGCACTTGGGGACACTTTCAAAGTTTTCCCAATTTTTCGGACTGACTGACCTTCATTTCTTAAAGTAATGATGGCCACTCGTTTTTCTTTACTTAGCTGCATTTTTCTTGCCATAATACAAATTCTAACAGCCTATTCAGTAAGACTCTCAGCTGTGTATCCACCAGACTTCTGCACAACACAAATGATGGTCCCAACCCCATTTATAAGCAAGAAATCCCACTTCTTAAGCCTGACAGGGCACACACCTGTGAAGTGAAAACCATTTCTGGTGACTACCTCTTGAAGCTTATAAAGAGAATGCCAAGAGTGTGCAAAGCAGTAAAAGCAGTAATCAAAGCAAAAGGTGGCTACTTTGAAGAGGCTAGAATATAAGACATATTTTCAGTTGTTTCACACTTTTTTGTCAAGTATTTCATTCCACATGTGTTAATTCATAATTTTGATGCCTTCAATGTAGTCATGAAAATAAAGAAAACTTTTTGAATGGGAAGGTGTGTCCAAACTTTTGGTCTGTACTGTATATATATATATATATATATATATATATATATATATATACATATATATATATATTTTTTTTTAACTGTTTTGTGAGGTATGACTATCTAGTTTAACCCCTTCACTCCAAGGCGATTTTCCATTTTTTCCTCCCCTTCTTTAAAGAGCTATAACTTTTTTTATTTTTCTGGCAACAAAGCCTTATGAGGGTTTTTTTTATGCGGGACGAGTTGTACTATTGAATTAAACCATTCATTTTACCATAAAATCTACAGTACTGTAAACTGGGAACAATTTTTTTTCAAATGCGTTTAAATTGCAAAAAAAGTGTAATTTTTTTTTTCCTTTTTTTGTTATTTCCAAGTTCTTTATATGTTAAAACTGATAGCAAAAATGCATAGGTTTTATTTATTTAAGTGGTGAAAAAAATTTGAAAATTTGGGAATAAAATTTTTTTTTTGCTTGTGTCGCCATTTTCCATGACCCATAATGTTTTAATTTTTGCAGGATCTAAGGCTGCGATGGCTTATTTTTTGTGCCCTGAGCTGAAGTTTTTACTGCTACTATTTTGGATTACCGTATTTTTTCGGACTATAAGACGCACCTGACCATAAGACGCCCCCTTGTTTTAGAGGAAAATAAAATTTTAACCAAAAAATATGGTCATGACACACTGTTATGGGGCGAGGATCTGCTGCTGACACTGTTATGGGGGTAATGTCCCCAAATTCTCTACTAAGGTACCCCATTCTGATAAGGATCCTCCTGCCTTGTATATGATCCTGCTCATATACCCCCCCATCCTGCTAATAATATACCCCCCATCCATCCTGCTAATGATATGCCCCCATCCATCCTGCTCATGATATACCCCCATCCATCCTGCTCATGAAATGCCCCCATCCATCCTGCTCATGAAATGCCCCCATCCATCCTGCTCATGAAATGCCCCCATCCATCCTGCTCATGATATACCCCCATCCATCCTGCTCATGAAATGCCCCCATCCATCCTGCTCATGAAATGCCCCCATCCATCCTGCTCATGAAATGCCCCCATCCATCCTGCTCATGAAATGCCCCCATCCATCCTGCTCATGAAATGCCCCCATCCATCCTGCTCATAAAATGCCCCCATCCATCCTGCTCATGATATGCCCCCATCCATCCTGCTCATGATATACCCCCATCCATCCTGCTCATGATATACCCCCATCCTGGTAAATGGCGTGTATCCTGTGGCACAGGAAAAAAAAATAAACGTTTATACTTACCCTTCCTCACTCCCTGAAGCACCAATCTCTGTCTCAGCTGCAGCGCCGCTGTGTGGAGCCGTCACCGGTGTCTGCAGCCGTCACCGTGTGTGGAGCCGTCACCGGTGTCTGCAGCCGTCACCGTGTGTGGAGCCGTCACCGGTGTCTGCAGCATCGCGTCTTCCTATCTGTGCCGGCGGTCAGCTGATCTGGACACTAGCGGCGCGCACCGCGATAACGTCATCGCTGTGCGCGCCGCTAGTATCCACCAGCTAGTGTCCAGATCAGCTGACCGCCGGCACAGACAGGAAGACGCGATGCTGCAGGGGGGCGGCTCCACACACGGTGACGGGTGAGTACACTGATTCACTGCACCCCGCGCTGATAATGATGCACGGGGGGCAGTGAATACAGCCGCACATGATCACTCCAGGCTGTAGTTGCCAGGGGTGATCACGGCCGGCTGCTAATTATGCACACCCCCCCCCTTCCCGCCCATCACCCCGCCCACCTGTCAGCGCCGGTTTCGCTGAGAGATGATGGGCGAGAGGATGGGCGTGCATATGTAATGAGCGGGCCCACGTGGTCACGGCAGGCTGCTGCAGGCTGCTACAGCCTGCTACAGCCTGCTGGTGCCGCCGATGACCCGCTCCACCGCGGCACCCTCATTCCCCGCACCCGCAACCTTATAGTCAGACCATAAGACGCACCCCCCACTTGGGGAAAAAAGTGCGTCTTATGGTCCGAAAAATACGGTACATACAATGTTTTGATCGTCTCTTATTGCATTTTATTGCAATGAAACGTTGACGCAAATACATAATTCTGGCGTTTTTATTTTTTCTCATTACGCAATTTACTTATTAAATTAATGTATTCTATATTTTGATAGATCGGACAGTTCTGTATGCAGTAAGATCAAATATGTGTTTTCTTTTTTATGTGGCAAAAGGGGGGTGATTTAAACTTTGTGCTTTTTTTTTCATATTTTTAAAACTTTTTTTTTGTTATACTTTATTTACTAGTCCCCTTAGGAACTTGAAGCTGCAATTGCCAATCGCTTGTGCTATACAGAGCAGTGCAGCAACATCGCTGTGTACAGAAGAAATCACGATCTCTCATGAACGCTGATTCACAGCTGGCGTTCACAGGATTGTAAAGAAATGCAGAGTGGACAACAGCTGACCCCCTCGGCTGCCATGACAACCCATCGGTGACCTGTGATCATGTCACGGACGCGCTGATGGGAGCTGAGAATGATGAGCCCTCCTGATAGAGCTTGTTAAATGCTGCTGTAAGGGTATGTGCCCATGATCAGGACTCACTGCGTCCTGGACGCAGCAGGTGATAACCTGCGGGGCCACGAGTCTCCTCATGAGAACGCAGGAGACCGCAGCTGCTTGTACCCACGAACAGAGTTCAGTGCGCTGCGGTCTCTCGCTTGTGTTCTTCCTACGGAGGACGCATGCAAATCCACAGCAAACAATTGACATGCTGCGGCTTGGAAAGACGCACTGTAGGTCAGTCTTTGCTGCAGAAAAAAACAAGCACAGTGAGCATGGGATTTCTTGTGCTGTACAACGCAGCGTTTTTGGACGCAGCGAAAACACGCTACATCCAAAATGCTGCAAACACTGATCGTGGGCACGCATGCTTAGAGATTGAAGCAGTATTTAACTGGTTAACAGCTTTGGTTGTTAGAGGCATATGTTGGGTTACTAAATAAGCTGTCATGTGCAGGGAACGATGCAGGCTCAAAGGGAGATACACGACTTTTGATGTACCGTATATATACGTCAAAAGTCATGAAGGGGTTAAGAATAAAAGCAAAGTTTGAAAATGCTAATTTTTCTAAATTTTGGATAAAATTTGTAACCCTCAGTCTGATATAACGCTGCACAACCAACTCTCCCCTAACTTACTGTATCCTCACCAATCCCTTGTAGACTGTGAGCCCTCGCGGGCAGGGACCTCTCTCCTCCTGTACCTGTCTGTGCCTTGTATTGTTTAAGATTATTGTACTTGTCCCTATTATGTACACCCCTTTCACATGAAAAGCGCCATGGAATTGATGGAGCTATAATAATAAATAATAATAATAATAATTTTCACAAAGAAGGGAATTTTGTTTACTTACCGTAAATTCCTTTTCTTCTAGCTCCTATTGGGAGACCCAGACAATTAGGTGTATAGCTTCTGCCTCCGGAGGCCACACAAAGTATTACACTTTAAAAAGTGTAACCCCTCCCCTCTGCCTATATACCCTCCCATGGATCACGGGCTCCTCAGTTTTGGTGCAAAAGCAGGAAGGAGAAGACTTATGAATTGGTATAGGGTAAATTCAATCCGAAGGATGTTCGGAGAACTGAAAACCATGAACCAAAAGAACAATTCAACATGAACAACATGTGTACACAAAAGAACAACCAGCCCGAAGGGAACAGGGGCGGGTGCTGGGTCTCCCAATAGAAGCTAGAAGAAAAGGAATTTACGGTAAGTAAACAAAATTCCCTTCTTCTTTGTCGCTCCATTGGGAGACCCAGACAATTGGGACGTCCAAGAGCAGTCCCTGGGTGGGTAAAATAATACCTCAATAAACAAGAGCCGAAAAAACAGCCCCCTCTTACAGGTGGGCAACCGCCGCCTGAAGGACTCGCCTACCTAGACTGGCGTCTGCCGAAGCATAGGTATGCACTTGATAGTGTTTCGTGAAAGTGTGCAGACTAGACCACGTAGCTGCCTGACACACCTGCTGAGCCGTAGCCCGGTGCCGCAATGCCCAGGACGCACCCACGGCTCTGGTAGAATGGGCTTTCAGCCCTGAAGGAAGCGGAAGCCCAGAAGAACGGTAGGCTTCGAGAATCGGTTCCTTCATCCACCGAGCCAAGGTTGACTTGGAAGCCTGCGAACCCTTACGCTGGCCAGCGACAAGGACAAAGAGCGCATCTGAACGACGCAGGAGCGCCGTGCGAGACACGTAGAGCCGGAGTGCTCTCACCAGATCCAAAGAGTGCAAATCCTTTTCACATTGGTGAATTGGATTAGGGCAAAATGAAGGCAATGAGATATCCCGATTGAGATGAAAAGGGGATACCACCTTAGGGAGAAATTCCGGGACCGGACGCAGAACCACCTTGTCCTGGTGAAACACCAGGAAGGGGGCTTTGCATGACAGCGCTGCAAGCTCAGACACTCTCCGGAGTGATGTGACTGCCACTAGAAAGGCCACCTTCTGCGAAAGACGTGATAGAGAGACATCCCGCAGCGGCTCGAAAGGTGGTTTCTGAAGAGCCGTTAGCACCCTGTTAAGATCCCAGGGTTCCAGCGGACGCTTGTAAGGTGGGACTATGTGGCAAACCCCCTGCAGGAACGTGCGGACCTGCGGAAGCCTGGCTAGGCGCTTTTGAAAAAATACGGAGAGCGCCGATACTTGGCCCTTGAGAGAGCCGAGTGACAAACCCTTGTCCATTCCGGATTGAAGGAATGAAAGAAAAGTGGGTAAGGCAAACGGCCATGGAGGAAAACCGTTATCAGAGCACCAGGATAAGAAGATTTGCCAAGACCTGTAATAGATCTTGGTGGACGTTGGCTTCCTGGCCTGTCTCATGGTGGCAATGACATTCTGAGATAACCCTGAAGACGCTAGGAGCCAGGACTCAATGGCCACACAGTCAGGTTGAGGGCCACAGAATTCAGATGGAAAAACGGGCCTTGTCACAGCAAGTCTGGGCGGTCTGGAAGCGCCCACGGTTGACCCACCGTGAGATGCCACAGATCCGGGTACCACGACCGCCTCGGCCAGTCTGGAGCGATGAGAATGGCGCGACGGCAGTCGAACCTGATCTTGCGTAACACTCTGGGCAGCATGGCCAGAGGAGGAAACACATAGGGCAGTCGAAACTGCGACCAATCTTGAACTAACGCGTCCGCCGCCAGAGCTCTGTGATCCGGAGACCGTGCCATGAATGCCGGGACTGTGTTGTTGTGCCGTGACGCCATGAGATCGACGTCCGGCGTTCCCCAGCGGCGACAGATCTCTCGAAACACTTCTGGGTGCAGAGACCATTCCCCCGCATCCATGCCCTGACGACTGAGAAAATCTGCTTCCCAGTTTTCTACGCCCGGGATGTGAACTGCGGAGATGATGGAGGCTGTGGCTTCCACCCACTGCAGAATCCGCCGGACTTCCTGGAAGGCTTGGCGACTGCGAGTGCCGCCTTGGTGGTTGATGTATGCGACGGCAGGCGGGGGGCGGAGAGGTTCTGAAGAAACGAGCCGCAGGACGAGAGCTGAACTCTATCCTGTAACCGTGAGACAGAATGTCTCTCACCCATCGGTCTTGAACATGTGGGCACCAGGCGTCACCAAAGCGGGAGAGCCTGCCACCGACCGAGGATGTGGCTAGGGGAGGCCGAAAGTCATGAGGAGGCCGTCTTGGAGGCAGTGCCTCCTGCGGCCTTTTGGGGGCGTGACTTGGACCGCCACGCATAGGAGTTCCTCTGGCCTTTCTCCGGCCTGCTGGACGAAGAGGATTGGGGCTTGGCGGAGGGACGAAAGGACCGAAACCTCGATTGTATTTTTCGTTGCTGAGGTCTCTTAGGTTTGGACTGGGGTAAGGAGGAGTCCTTTCCCTTGGATTCCTTAATAATCTCATCCAATCGTTCGCCAAACAAACGGTCGCCAGAAAACGGTAAACCGGTTAAGAACCTCTTGGAGGCCAAGTCTGCCTTCCATTCGCGCAGCCACATGGCCCTGCGGACTGCCACAGAGTTAGCGGATGCTACAGCTGTACGGCTAGCAGAGTCCAGGACTGCGTTCATGGCGTAGGATGAAAAAGCTGACGCTTGAGAGGTCAAAGACGCAACTTGCGGAGCAGAATTACGTGTGACAGCATTAATCTCAGCCAGACAAGCCGAGATAGCTTGGAGTGCCCACACGGCTGCAAAGGCCGGGGCAAAAGACGCGCCCGTGGCCTCATAGATGGACTTCACCAGGAGCTCTATCTGCCTGTCAGTGGCATCCTTTAGCGATGAGCCATCTTCAACCGATACCACGGATCTAGCCGCCAATCTTGAGACTGGAGGATCCACCTTGGGACAGTGAGCCCAACCCTTAACGACTTCAGATGGGAAGGGGTAACGCGTGTCAGTGAGGCGCTTAGTAAAGCGCTTGTCCGGGACCGCTCTGGGCTTCTGGACAGCGTCTCTGAAGTTAGAGTGATCGAAAAACGCACTGCGTGTACGTTTGGGGAACCGAAACTGGTGTTTCTCCTGCTGAGACGCCGACTCCTCTACAGTAGGAGGCGGGGGAGAGAGATCCAACACTTGGTTGATGGACGAGATAAGATCATTCACTAAGGCGTCCCCTTCAGGTGTATCAAGGTTAAGGGCGACGTCAGGGTCAGAGCCCTGAGCTGCGACGTCCGCCTCGTCCTCCAGAGAGTCCTCAAGCTGGGAACCCGAGCAGCATGAAGAAGTCGGGGAAGATTCCCAGCGAGCCCGCTTAGCCGGTCTAGGACTGTGGTCCGAGCAGGAGTCCTCCGCCTGAGACCTAGGGGCCAACCTGGGAGCGCGCTGCGGCGCGGACCGAGAGGGGCCTGAAGGCGACGAGCCAACAGGGGCCGGGGGCTGTGAAAGGACCGGTCTGGACTGCAAAGCTTCCAGCAGCTTGGCAGACCATTTGTCCATAGACTGAGCCATGGATTGTGAAAGTGACTCAGAGAGTTTCTCAGCAAAAGAGGCGAACTCTGTCCCTGCCGCCTGGACAGGGGGAGCAGGGGGGTCTACATGAGCCGAGGGGCCCACTAGTGACCGAGGCTCTGGCTGAGCAAGCGAAACAGGGGTCGAGCATTGCTCACAGTGAGGGTAGGTGGAACCCGCAGGTAACATAGCCCCACAAGAGGTACAGGCCGCAAAAAAACCCTGTGCCTTAACAGCTTTGCTCCTTGTGAACGAAATGCTGTTGTCTCCTAGGAGAGTGATCACTGAGGGTATATGGGAAAAAAGGGGTATACAGCCCGACCGAACAGATATATATATATATACGTATCTATTCCGGCACCCTAGGGGGACCAGCACCGGGTGACCGGTGTGGCTTACCGACCGCTAACAAGCGGAGTGTGTCCTCCAGATTCCCTGCCTTAGGTCCCCCGGAGCTGCAGAGCTGTTCACTGAGAATCCTCCACCGGCAGAATGCCAAAAAATGGCTGCCGGAGCTCTCAGGGGAGGAGTGGAGCCGTGGGCGGCGCCAGGAAAGTGCGGGAATCTGGGGTCCCCACAGTGATCAGTGAGGGGGGAGGAAAACATGCAGGATGCTCCAGCCCTCACATCCGACGTCAGGTCGGTAATCCCGCCCTTACCCCTGACAGGCAGGCCCGGGGGCGGGATTTTTGCGACTAGGCCGCGATGAAGCCGGGCACTAAATTTGAGACCACGCCCGACAAGCAGGCACGGTCGGCGCGGAAGTCCACCGGCCTTCTCAATTCAGCAGCTGCCGCAGCTTCCGGGAAGAAGGTGCGCTCCCTGCACAGTCCCCAATGGGGACACAGAGTACCTTTGAGTTGCAGGGCCCGGTCCCTGAGGTTGAATAGGCTCCGGTCCGGCAGGTTCCCACAGGGGCTGCGGAGGGAGCACGGTCCCAGTAAATGGATGACCGCTTAGGATCCCACTTCTCCCAGAGCCGCTAAGGGATGGTGAAGGAGACGGCATGTGGCTCCAGCCTTTGTACCCGCAATGGGTACTTCAACCTTAACACCACCGCCGACGTAGTGGGGTGAGAAGGGAACATGCCGGGGGCCCCGTGGGGGCCCTCTTTTCTTCCAACCGACATAACTAATATGAGAATGCATGAGTGGATGTGTGCCTCCTTCCACACAAAGCATAAAACTGAGGAGCCCGTGATCCACGGGAGGGTGTATAGGCAGAGGGGAGGGGTTACACTTTTTAAAGTGTAATACTTTGTGTGGCCTCCGGAGGCAGAAGCTATACACCCAATTGTCTGGGTCTCCCAATGGAGCGACAAAGAAAAAAGGAAAAACTTATCTACCACTAACATAAAGCACAATGTGATTTACCACAATGTACTTATTTAACACTAACATGAAGCACAATGTGCTACGAACAATCAAAGACAGAATCACTGGGATCTGTAGAAGCGTTCGAGTTAGTACCTCATAAAGTGACACTGGGCAGATTTGAGAAAAGGGGCTTAGGGGTACTTTACACGCTGCGACATTGCTAGCAATCGCTGGCGATGTCAAGCGCGATAGCACCCGCTCCCGTCGCACATGCGATATGTGGTGATTGTTGCCGTAGCGAACATTATCGCTACAGCAGCTTCACACACATACCTGATCGGTGACGTCACTGTGACCGCCGAACAATATCTCCTTCAGGTGGGAGGTGCGTTCGGCGTCACAGAGACGTCACCGCGAAGTCACTAAGCGGCCGGCCAATAGAAGCGGAGGGGCGAAGATGAGCGGGACATAACATCCCGCCCACCTCCTTCCTTCTGCATTGCCGGTGGAGGCAGGTAAGGAGATGTTTGTCGTTCCTGCGGTGTCATACACAGCGATGTGTGGTGCTGCAGGAACGACAAACAACATCGTACCGGCAGCAGCAGCGATATTATGAAAAGGAGCGTCGTGTCACCGATCGATTTTTGATGTTTTTGCGATCGGTAATCGTCGCTCCTAGGGTTTACACGCTGCGATGTCGGTAACGGTGCCGGATGTGCGTCACTAACGACGTGACCCCGACGATATATCATTACCGATGTCGCAACGTGTAAAGCCCGCCTTAGTCATAAAGCTGAAAATTGGCTCAGTAACTAATACAGGCGGAACAAATTTCTGTGTGCGCTGCCGAGAATGATCTTTTATGCAGCAGAAATTATCATTTCACCCAACGAACGAGGGTTTTGCTCATCTTTTCAGCAGCCTGTTTAGACAGCACGATTTATCGTGAAACAAGACTTCTTCCAATTGCTTGTTTCATAACTGTGCAGTGTAAATGGATTTTAAGGCCAGCTTGACCTTATTAAATTTTGCTTCTTCCGTTTTCTCAATAAAGCAACTTGCCGACGGTGTGCGTTTATTGAGTTTTACCTCAGTGTACACATTGCGCATTTGTTGAGGTTTTATTACCTCAGTGCACACATTGCGTATTTATTGAGATTTTTTACCTGTGTACACATTGCGCATTTGTTGAGGTTTTATTACCTCAGTGCACACATTGCGTATTTAGTGAGGTTTTTTTTACCTCAGTGCACACATTGCGTATTTAGTGAGGTTTTTTTTACCTCAGTGCACACATTGCGCATTTGTTGAAGTTTTTTTTTTTTTTACCTCAGTGCACACATTGCGCATTTGTTGAAGTTTTTTTTTTTTACCTCAGTGCACACATTGCGCATTTGTTGAGGGTTGTTTTTACCTCAGTGCACACATTGCACATTTAGTATGTTTTTTACCTCAGTGCACACATTGCGCATTTTGCGAGTTTTTTACCTCAGTATTTATAAGCTAAAACCAGGAGTGGAACAGTATAATAGAAACACGGGCACACTTCTGTATTTGTTACCCACTCCTGGTGACGTACAAATTCTGAGGTAAAAACGTCACCAAGTAATGTGTACGTGGCCTTATTAATGTGTGTGGACTCTTTCCACATAATAGTAGCGAAGTACTGGCCAGCTCAGTATCTGCACCATGATGGACATGCGGTGCACGACGTACTGGGCACTTCCAGTCACCGACATTGTACAACTGGCGGCTGTGGTACAATTCGCCTCAGGTTATCCTCGTGTGACAGCCTGTGACAGGATTCGTCAGGCCTCCTGGTGCAATAAGCTTTCCCTGCAGCGCTCTCGTACTACAAGGCGAGGATATGCTGCCAGTAGCCGGGGGACGCGGACATGCACCGGGAATGGGGCGGGGAGGACTCGCTGCCTCTGCTGCCTGTGTGTGCGCTGCCTGTGTGCTGAGGGCCGGCCCCGGCCTCGCTTTCATTACGCGAGATTTCAGCTTGGCGCCGTGACCCCCATGTGAGAGCAGCAGCTCCTAGTAAACACTCCCAGAGCCGCTCAGACATGGCTGCCCGCCGCCTCCAGCAGCAGCAGCAATAATAATAACAGCAGCGGCGAGCAGTGATAATAGGCTGGTGCTAGTAGTGCTCCTCTCTGCAGTAGCAGCGCCTGCTCTGTCGGTGCAGTCTGCGCTGCCTTCTTTGTTGTGTCTCTGCCTGTCATTGCCAACTCTAATGCATTAACCAGTGACATTACTACGAAGACAAGGGACACAGGGACCATCCAGAGAGGTGATTTATTTCTATTTCATCCAACAGCTTGGTGAGAGTACAAAAGATGTGGATCCAGGTGAGGACCATTGACGGAACAGAGACCCGCACCATCGATGACCTCTCCAGGCTCACCAAGATCGAGGGTTTACGGTTAAAGATCCAAGAGAGTTTTAACGTCACCCCAGACCGTCAACGGCTCTTCTACCGGGGCAAACAGGTAAACAATGGCAGGCGGTGGCACATGACACCATGCACCCACATCACTACGTGCGCTCATTGCATCACACGGGGGTCCTGCAAAAAGGTTCCGAAAGTGTATTCTGATGGCAAAGAATACTCTAACTTTCTAAAACATCGCATTAATTTTGTTCACGCACCAACATTGTGGGCGACCGGGTCTAAGGATGGAGGGCACGTTGACGTGAAGGCGAAGCACGTCCATGGATGTTTATGAAACGATCACCCGTCGCTTGATCCCCACACTATAGTTCTAAGTCTCATCCATGGATTGAAACACGTTATAATCCAAAGTGTGAGCTGGAATAAGCCCTATTTACCTAGGCCGGAGAACCCTTTCACCATGCATTCCTTCACCATACCGTAGGCAGACATTAACCCCTGCAGCCGCCACGTTTACCACTTCTGATGACGTTACCGATGTTATTTCAGAGACAATGCATTTTCCCTAGCTTACATATCTGGCTAGGATGTGATCGCAGCATTTTGGGGTGTTAATAATAAAATATAATATTGCTCATCTACTGTATTGTTTTCCTAAGTATAGAAAACACATGATTACATCCTATGTGGTGGATTTTATTTGGCATCCATCAGCTCTTTTGCTGAATTCTTAAGCTACTGAGCTTTGTTACTAATGCTTAACGTCCTTTCCGTGACATCTTTTTCTTTACTTCTCTTTTGTATGTCTATTCTCTTGGCTTCTAAATTGATTCAGATTGATTCAATAACAAGAATGAACCACCATCGATGAATGCTAGACGTCTACTGTTCTACTTCCTTTCTGGAAAGGCCTAGAAGACGTAACTTGGCATGCAGACACACAAGTACTTTCCTAGCGGAGAGCTAGAGGCCTATAAAGCATTCACTTTGTATCTTTGATTTGTAGTTTCGTCGGCTAAGCGTACAAAGGTAGTCACCATGGAAAATAAGAATTCATGTTCATTTAAACTTAGTCTTATTAACACAGACTAATTAGCTGGGTAAAATACTCCAGCCGCAGTGTACGCATGTGATCGGTGTTTGAGGCTGCCCACTCATGCCACAGTCAATTACAAAGCCATGGAAGCGAAGGGTGCTACGGAAAAGTGATTAAAACCTTGAAATAGCGGTTTTATGTTACTCTTCTCAAAACATTACTATTATTGCTCTGTTGTTTGCTCCTAGTGAACATTTCTGCACATGATGACTAAAGTATCCGTTTGTTTTCATGCATTGTTTCTGTATATGTTAGTCTAAAAAAAAAAGATAGCAAAAACAAAGAAAGCTCATAGATCTTTTCTACTGTGATTGCTTTTGATGGTGCGGGCCTTCGATAAACACGGTGCTGCTAACTACCGTTATTCTTGTGTGGAAACCTTCAGTTTTAAGATTAACCCTTCTGGATTTATATTTTGGTGGCTAAAACATAATGCAGTTCTCTGCCCACAAGCTTCAAAAAGCCACTACGCTGTGGCTGCCTCCGCCATGTGACTGGCTTTTCTGAACAATGCGTGCTGGAAATGTCAGCAAGGCCCTATGCGTAATGCCAGTGTGCGGATGCCATATTTAACTACTAAGGATCCAGTTTACTATTCTACTAGTGGATTCACTATAACATTCGATAGAAATTCTACTTGATGTCCTGATTAATTCATTAAAACAAAGCAACCAACTTCTTTTGGCTCACAGTGCTAGTAATTCCTGCTAAATTATAATTTTGTGTGTCAGTGATGATTAATGTCAATGGTTGATATCGTTAGTTAACCACAACAGAATGTCTTTGTAATAGTGGCAAAGGATCTAATTTTAATTTGTTAATTTAATCTTAGTGGGAAATAATCTTGAGTTTTTTTAACGTATTAGATGTGGATTTGTTTGTTTTGCTCTGTTCATAAATAGCGATCACGGTCTATCAATGGTAATTGTACAGGGCACAATGCCTATTATATTTATCTTATCTCTCCAGTCAGTATGGTGTTTTTGTATTTTTTTTAATTTTCCGGTGTGTCCAATTAATGAGAAGCATCTGGCATAGTATGGTTTCCTGCCTCCTCCAATTTCAGTGTGTTATGGTTCTGTAATCACAATACTGCTCTGTATTGGGTTACCTTAACTTTTTTCTGATACAAGTAGAACAGTAGTTGGCTTTTTATAAGCTTTCAGGTTTGTTAGTAATAAAGGGTTTTGTGGGAAACCAAGCTGTAAATGGAAAATGGCTTATATATGGTTATATAAGATGCTTATTGACTGTTTTTTTTTCAGCTAGCACCTATTCACACTTGTTGGATGTGCGGATCAGTTTTTTTGAAATATTTGTAATGAGTCTCTGACTGAGCACGCTGCCCTGTAACCAGGCTGTGTTCATAACCTTTATAGCAGGAGTCCTAGCTGGCCAAACATGGAGGTTAGTCCAAATAGTGACATTTCAAGTTACATTTTTTTAGTCTTGCTGCCCAGACACGGATGTTTTTAACCTAGATAGTGGCATTTAAGTTAAGTTAGGTACCTGGATTATTGAGATTACCTTGCCTTTGGTCAGCGGGCTTACATGCATTGGCCAATACATAAACTAAAAATCTCATATATCTATGATCAGTCCTTATCACTGTGACCAAGAAGGCAGCTTTTCAATTGATATGTAAATCAGTTCGGAGATCTGAATCCTTTGTCACTCCAGCTCTATTCCTCACCCATTGCCGTCCCACCAGCTTGACTTGACAGCTTCTATGCTTTGTGACTTTAGGCAAAGGATCCATCAGTCAAGCAGGAGCAGATGACACTGGACAGGGAATAGAGCTGGAGTGACAGAGGCATCAGATTTACAGCCTCATTTGCATATCAATTAAGAAACTGATTTCTTAGTAATGGAGTAACGGACTGGCCATGTAAAGGTATTACTCGATTTATCTTTGAAAGAGCTACATGAGCACATAAATAGAACAACATCTCTTTTAAATACTCAAATGATGTGTTTGAAACATGCTTACAACTTAAAAGCTCAAATGGGTAATTTATTACCTTCTTTTGAAATGTATATGCTATATGAATAAATATGGGATATACAAGTCCTAATGAAAGCTTGTTCCAAAATCGGGATTTCTTGGTGCTCAAGCAGAACATAGATACAGTTTGATATGTAGTCATGCGCTTATTTTTCTTTGCTATATTTACCCAATTGCTAAACTATAGGTCTCTCTTTCACCCATTTGTAGAATTTTTGTTGTTCCAACATGGCTATTGTGTGTTTGTTACTATTTGATATATATTGTACATAATTTATGGCTAATAATTTTGAGAGTACACTTTCATTCTACTTTTAGTAGGCTAAGGCTATTTTCCCAAGATCAGTATCTGTTAAGTTTTTGACGCCACAGAATTTCTGCATCTTCTCCGTACCTTAGTCTACGTGCGTTTTATTTTTTTCATTGCGTTTTTGTGCGCATTTTTGATGTTGTGTTTTTTTGTCTGCTTGCTGAGTCATACTTCAAATAAAGTTGTTGTTATTTTAAAACTTCCTGATATTGACATTGTTGGGTGCAGATTACATGTTTTGATGCGTAAATGCACCAAAAGCGCATGTGTGTTTTGTACCTGTAAAATTTCCACATCTAATGTAAGTCTATGGGGAAATTCTGAACAGAAAACTCGATGTACCCACGAGAGAAATTGACATATTGTGGATTAGAAAAACTCACTGAAGAAGCACAGTGGACGAGAAATTTCTATTAATCTCCTTCACTTTGCTTGTTCTGAAAAACGCTGTGTTTTCGATGCAGCGAAAATACAGTGTCAGAAGCGCAAGTAAAACTCATCGTAGGCACGTACCTTTATTCTTTACGTACCTGGTACTTTTTATAGTGTTTTAGTGGGTTAATGATACAAATTTGATACGTCGTGGCCAAAAGTGTTGCCACTTTTGAAATTGTTACAGAAAATGAAGGATTTCTCCCAGAAAATTATTACAGTTACGCATGTTTTGTTACACACTTGTTTTATTTTTTTTGTGAATATTGGAACAACACAAAATAAATGCAGAAAAAAAGGCGAATTGGACATAATTTCACACACAACCCCAAAAATGGACCGGACAGAATTGTTGGCACCTTTTTCCAAAATTGTGTGTAAACAACTGTAATTTAAGCATATGATGCTTGTTCAAACTCACCTGTGGCAAGTAACAGGTGTAGGCAATATGAAAATCACATCTAAAACCAAATAAAGTGTAGAATTTGACTCAATCTTTGCATTGTGTGTCATTGTGTGCCACACTAAGCATGGAGAACAGAAAGCGGAGAGAACTCTCTGAGGAGTTGAGAACTAGAATTGTTGAAAAATATCAACAATCTCAAGGTTACAAGTCCATATCCAGAGATCTTGATGTTCCTTTGTCCACTGTGCACAACATAATCAAGAAGTTGACAACACATTGCACTGTGGCTGATCTCCTTGGATGTGGACATAAGTGAAAATTTGATGAAAAGTTGCAACGCAGAATAGTCTGTATGGTGGATAAGCAGCTCCAATTAAGTTCCAAGGAGAGTCAAGCAGTTCTGCAGGCTCAGGGTGCATCAGTGTCAGCGCAAATTATCTGTCGACATTTGAATGAAGTTAAACTCTATGGCAGGAGACCTAAGAGTACCCCACTGCAGACACAGACATAAAAAAGCTAGACTGCAGTTTGCCAAAATGTACGTGAGTAAGCCAAGATCCTGGGAAAGCGTCTTGTGGACAGATGGGACCACGATAGAGTTTTTTGGTAAAGCACATCATTCTACTGTTTATCGAAAATGGAATGAGGCCTACAAACAAAGAAACACAGTACCTACAGTCAAATATGGTGGAGGTTCAAAGATGTTTTGGGGTTGTTGTGTTGCCTTTGGCCCTGAATGTCTTGAATGTGTGCAAGGCATCATGAAATCTGAAAACTACCAAAGGTTTTTGCGTTGCAGTGTCAGTGTCAGAAAGCTGAGTTTGTGTCCTAGGTAATGGATCTTCCAGCAGAACAATGACCCAAAACATACTTCAAGAAGTCCCTAGAAATAGATGGAATCAAAACAATGCAGCGTTCTGAAGTGGCAGCAATGTGTTCAGATCTAAATCCCATTGAACACTTGTGTTGAGATCTTAATATTGCTCTTAGGAGAAGGTGCCTTCAAATATGAGAGACCTGGAGCAGTTTGTAAAAGATGAGCGGTTCAATATTACAGTTGAGAGATGCAAGAAACCTTATTCCAAAGGGTGTGTAATCAAACATTAAGCTGAGGGCTCCAACAATTTTGTCTGGACCATTTTTGAAGTTTGGTGTGAAGTTATGTCCAACTTTCCTTTTTTTTTATCAGTTTATTTTTTGATCCAATACATACAAAGGAAATAAACATGTGTATAACAAAACATGTAATTGCAATACTTTTCTGAGAGAAATACAGCCAACACTTTTGGCTATGACTGTACATTTTACGTGCTCCATTCCCATTTACATTTCTTTGAACATTTCTTACGAAATGTGTGAATTTAGCAGGAGATTTTTACTAGAGGACTAGATGCCGCATGCTTTCTAGTAAATTTCTCTATATTACCATGCCCTTAGGCCCCTTTCACATATCAGTTTTTTCTAATCAGTCACAATCCGTTTTGCGACGCATCCGTTGCAGATTGTGGTAAAACTGATGCGACGGATGACTGTAAAAAAAATGGATTTACGACGGATCCTGCGCACATAGGCTTCCATTCTACCAAACGATGGACGGTGATGGATCAGTCGTCCGTTTTTTCAACGTACACAAAAAAAGTAAACATAAGGAATTGCAGGTTGTCGAGGCACCTTCAGATGCAACTAAGTAGACTGCTGCAGCCTTTACGGCTTTGTTCAGACAGTTTTTTGCTAGGTGGAAAAATACAGTGTAGTTGTTAATGCGAAATTTCTGGTAGAATTGCATGCATTTTTTAATGCAGGTTTCAGTATTGAGGTGGATTTTATTCAATTATTTGTTTGCGGTTTTTATTACATTTTATTCTTGCATGTGTTTTTTTTTTTAATTATTTTTAATGTGTAATTTTGCATGGAATCCACATCAAGAAGAGACATGTTGCCGATATCCTCTCTAAAGGGGGCTTTACACGCTGCGACATCGCTAATGCAGAGTCGTTGGGGTCACGGAATTTGTGACGCACATCCGGCCGCATTAGCGATGTTGCTGCGTGTGACACCGATGAGCGATTTTGCATCGTTGCAAAAACGTGCAAAATCGCTCATCGGTGACATAGGGGTCCATTCTCAATTATCGTTACTGCAGCAGTAACGATGTAGTTCGTCGTTCCTGCGGCAGCACACATCGCTATGTGTGACGCCGCAGGAACGAGGAACCTCTCCTTACCTGCCTCCCGGCCGCTATAAGGAAGGAAGGAGGTGGGCGGGATGTTCCGGCCGCTCATCTCCGCCCCTCCGCTGCTATTGGGCGGCCGCTCAGTGACGTCGCTGTGACGCCGCACGGACCGCCCCCTTAGAAAGGAGGCGGTTCGCCGGTCACAGCGACATCGCCGGGCAGGTAAGTATGTGTGACGCGTCTGCGCGATGTTGTGCGGCACGGGCAGCGATTTGCCTGTGTCGCACAACAGATGGGGGCGGGTACCCACGCTAGTGATATCGGGACCGATATCGCAGCGTGTAAAGTAGCCTTAAGCCTTGTCAACTTCTGAGATGGGTGGTTACTGATGTGAGCAATCTTCAATCAAAGGTGGGCAATGGCAATGGTACCATGCACATGTCCTACATCCCATTCTATTAAGAGGACAAGTGCATGATACATGCTGGGCATAGGATAGCGTGCATCAATGTCGTTCCATGTTCTAAGCAAGTAATGTTAGCAGCTACACAATATTGCGGGTACACCTATAACATTGTGGGACAATTAAAAATAATCATTTACCCATCACTTTTTTTTTTCTTTTTTTTGCACTTGGCTAAAGGGTTTTTAGCCACTTCTTTGGGGCCACTTGGCATCCAGCTATTGCTTTGTCGAAGACACAGCCACAAGCAAAAAGCCCAAAGTTTCAGACCTCAGACCATATCTCTTTAATCTGTCAGGCTTATTATTATTATTATTATTATTAATAATAATAATATTAGTAAAAAAATAAATATGTGAAAGAGGTAGATCAATTTATGACTATTTTATTTTTTTATAAAAATTGCCATGTAGCCATAGGTGCTGGTTAGGGTACAGGTCTGCATTGGAACTGCTCAGAGAGAGCTCACATGCTGCACCCCCCCCACATTTTAAATGGAAATGTTTGTTTTCCTTGGCGCTGTGTTTAAAAACAAAATGAAAAAAAAGTGTCGCCAATAGTGATGAGCGGATCCGGAAGGTACCCAAGTACCAGACCCAGACCCGGGATTCCAGATATTGATCTGGCACTCAGGAAATTAAAAAAAAAAAATAAAGGAAAAATTAATAAAATAAGAATGAAGCAAGCACTTCATACTTACCAAGGCTCCGGCGTGGCTGTACACTGCTCCCGTGGCCACCCATTCACTTTTTGGGACGCTCATCATTGCTCAGCCATATGCACTAATTTCCCCGCCCATGGCCTCGCACTTTAACAGTGACAGGGGGCTGTGGGGCATCCTCGCACTCCCTGACCGGCCTGTTACAGTTAGTTTTAAAGAGCTGGCGGGGTGTTAAATAATATAAAAAAAAAAAAAAGCCGTATACCGTTCCTCTTATTTTGATACACAGCCAAGATAAGCGCACTGCTGGAGGCTGCAGCTTGTAGCCGTATGTTTTCAGTGCTGGGTATCATTATATGGGGAACCCTACTCCAAATATTTTATTTATTTTTACTGTACAATACTGATCCGGAGATAGCTCCTGTGATTGGAAGCAACACACAGGCTGTCACACAGGCTGGGAGTGCATCTGATTGCAAGCAATCACAGACGCAGGTGGGCGGGGAAAGCAATGCATATGCAATGAAGGTAAATTATCGGCCCCAGAATTGAATGCGCCGCCTTGAAGCAGTGTACAGCCGACCCGTCGCCTCGGTAAGGCTACTTTCACACATCCGGTTTTTGCTCTGCGGCACAATACGGCGCTCTGCAGAAAAACTGCAACCTTTTTTTTGCCGCCGGTTGCGTTTTTTTTTGCATAGACTTACATTAGTGCCGTATTGTGCCGCATGGGCTTGCGTTCGGTCCGGTTTTTGCCGCATGCGGCAGATTTAGCCGATGCCGCGGCCGGATGGAACGTTGCCTGCAACGTTTTTTGCTCCGGCAAAAAAAAACGCATCGCGCCGCATCCGGCCGCTGCGGCGCATTTTTCAATGCATGCCTATGGACGCCGGATGCGGCGCGATGCGGAAAAAAACGCATCCGGGCGCCACATGCGGTTTCTTCCACTGTGCATGCTCAGTAGCGTGCCGCAACCGGAAAAAAACGGACCGGCCGCATGTAAAAACTTATGCAAAGGATGCAGTGTTTTCGCCGCATCCGTTGCATAGGTTTTACAGCCGGATTGAGCCGCACGGCTCAAATCGGATGTGTGAAAGTAGCCTAAAGAGAGCGTGCTTGCTCCCATCCCCCTATCCTGTCTACCAACATTTTTAATCGCCGGATACTGGTCCACATAGACTTTTATATGGTGAGAGGAATCTGGCCCAGAACTGAATTTTAAGAACAAGATAATATGGACCCACCCGTCCCGGTTAGCTGCAAGTCCGCTTATCATTAGTTGTCATATGGATGACACATGGAGCGGTTAGTCAAGCATAAGAAGGTGGGGATGGGAGGGGAATAGAGCCAGTTGGGCAAATGGTTGGGAAGTGATTTGATACTCTCAAAGCACCTAAGGATCATTTGCGTATGAATTCAAACTGCAACTTTTCTGTTATGGAGCAACAGATTGCATAAGTAAAGATATGAATGATATTGTCTTTTACAGAGCAACATGAACATAAAAACAGTTTAGGAAGCAGTGAGGGGGGGATGTGCTGAAAGATTCTTTTTTAGAATCAAGTATACGGTTGAGGTCCCAGTGACAGCCTTTATTATTTTGTTTATTTTAAACTATTGAGTACTGTTCATAAGAGCCACTGTTGCTACTTGCATATCAGTATCACCTTGCTGATATTCTAGAAGTTTACAGATAAAGTATTATAGACAACATAATATTGCCAGGGCACTAATTATATCCACACAGAAATGTCCTTACAATTGTTCTCACCTTACAGAATTACTAAGAAAATTGTGCCAGGTACATAGTAGTGCCTACAAAGAACTTATCCTAAATTTCAAGGGCATTTGGTTATAGAAAATAAATCATTTTGTCTGGAAGCTTAAAGGGTTTGGATAGTCTACAAAGCCTACTGGCTTGTTAGGGTTAAAGAGGTATTCTCAAGTTTGGAAGTTAGTGCCTAATCATGGGATATTTCATAACTTTCTGATGGTTGGGGGTTGAAAGGCTTGGACCCCACCAATCCCGAGAATCAGTGCTGTGAAGATCCCTGTGTAAATGCAGCGAATGTCAAACTTGGGCCACTGCTGCTCCATTTATTCTTATGGAAGTGCTGAAGACCTGCCAAATACAGCACTTGCTTATCTCGAACGGTCGCATGAATTAATGAATTGAGTGATAGTGCACTTGTTTGGCTACCATTTTCTTCACAGGGGGTTCTACAGAACCGTTTCTCAGATCAATTGGGGTCCCAATGGTCAGACCCTCATCTATCAGGAAGTTATCCTGTAAATCCACCTATCCATAAACTTATAATCTTAAGAATGAAATCACACAGTGACAGCTCGGGTGCCACCAACTGTCACTGACACCTGACTGGCTTGACCAGAGGTGCATGAACCCATTTCTTCAGTCCCCTCTCTCTGATCACTGTGATCGTCAGTTAATCTGACCGATGACAGCATGATCATGCGAACAGGGCACTGAAACATCAGCAGTTCACTGCACCATCACCGCAGGAGCTTAGCTTAGCTGACAACCGAGCGCCTGCTGTAACAGCCAGGGCTGACGCGTATGCCGCCCCTTGATGATTAACCTTCTAGATGCCGTGATCAAGAGCGATTGTGGCATTTAGAAGGTTGTGGGAGGGAAGGGGTTCCCTCTCTCACCTCCTTCCGCACCCCGTGACAAAATTACACGGAGCCAATTCTTGTCATGGCACTTTGAGATCCCACAGAATGACCTCCTGGTGTGTCAGGTATGGTGGCTTGTTAGACCCTGGCTGGGTCTATTAGGCACTCTGTCAGTGTAATCTGATCGGTCTCATGAATTGCAATACATGTCTATGCAATGCATAAGATCAATGATCAGAATAGTAAAATGTAAAATCTTATAGAGAGACAAAGAACAAAACTATTACACCAATAAATATGAATATATATGTAAAAACAAAATTAAACTAATAAAGTACACTTGTTTGGTATCGTTGCGTCTACAACACAATCAATAAAACTGTGATACTAACCATCACTGTGAACACGGTAAAAAAAATTAAATAAACGTGGCAAACTATGCTTTTTTTATAATACCTCCAAAATAAAAGTGGAATAAAGCTAAATCAAAAGACGAATGTAAATGAAAATGTTATAGCTGAAAATGTCATGTCCTGCAAGAAGAAGCCACCACACAGCTCCATCAGGGGAAAAGTAAAAAAAGCTATACCTCTAAGGCCTGCGACACACATCCGTGCCCCCGGCACGTGTTTGTCATTTTTTTACACGTACCGGCGGCACGGAGACACGTTAAGCAATGCTACCCTATTGTAGCAGGCACACACACGTAAAACCACACGGAACGTGTGTCCGTGTGCGTTTGTACGTGTGTGCGTTTTTCAAAGCGCTGACATGTCAGTGTTTTCTCCGGCAGCACGGGTGTCACATGGCCCGCACCCGTACCACACGAGTGTAGTGTGGATGCGGTCCCGTGTGACACGCGCCGGAGAAAACACATGTGTCAGTGAAAAAAACCCAAAACATTAATTCACCTTCTCCAGCCCTCCTGTCTCTGCCGCTGCTGCCTCTTGTTGCCGACCGCCGCTCATTCTCATTTAATATTCACTTCACTGCCTGGCAGCAGCAGCAGCAGGGAGACGGCAGGGCTGGAGACCGAGGATCAGCACCACGGACAGCAGGAAGGACCAGGTGAGTATGTAAATTACCAGTTCTATGTGTGTTAACGCGGATAGCACACGTAGAACACACGTGGCCCGCACGTACCAGAGACACGTACTTACCTGCACGCAACACGCAGGGAAAATACGTGTCTCTCGGCACGTGCGTGATTTTCACGTGAGTGTGGCAGAGGCCTAAGAATGCATAGATGCAAAAACAATACTTTTTTTCTAAAATTATTTTTTTGTAAAAATGGCAAAACTAAAAAAAGATATAATTGTGGTATCACTGTAACTGTATTGACCCGAAGAATAAAAATGTCTTATCGCTTTTACCACACAATGAATGACAAAAATCAACTATTTCTCATTTGCTTGTTTTTGTTCATGGTGCATCCTAGAAATTGAAATAAAAAGAAATAAAAAAATGATGCCTGAAAATGGTACCAATAAAACTGTTAACTCATCCCACAAGAAACAAGCCCTCATATGACTGTTTGCATAAATATAGAAAAATTATAGTTCTCAAAATATGGTGATGCAAAAAACTTTTTTGTTTAAAACCACAAAGAAGCAAAACATGTTTAGTGTGATACTAGTCAAACATAATAAACTGATTTATATCTGATATAGCTGCAATACGCAATGAAGAATAAAGTCGTCTAATCACCTCACAGTGAATGGCGTAAAAAAAAAAAATTCTTAACCTGCTGTTGGTTTGTTCATTCTGCCTCCCAAAGATCGCAGTAAGGATTGGCTCACATCTATCCTGCACTCTATGCTGTGCGCTTACATTGGAGATTCCATGTAAATCTCTGAAATATGTGATTCGGGCAGAACTCTTGATGGAACATTCACTATAATGAGGCAGATGGGGTCACCTTAGACTCATTCTATCCTATGATCCGGCGGGGCCTATCTTTTTAGGCGTGCATAGAAGTGCAGTCAGCAATCTCTTTTGTGTATATCTTAAAAGTCGAGAGTAAAGGTACCGTCACACTAAGCAACATCGCTAGCAACATCAGTGCTGAGGCACAACTTGCTAGCGATGTTGCTGTGTATGACATCCAGGAACAACCTGGCCCCTGCTGTGAGGTCGTTGGTTGTTGCTGAATGTCCTAGACCATTTTTTAGTTGTTGCTCTCGCGCTGTGAAGCACATATCGCTGTGTGTGACAGCGACAGAGCAACAACTAAATGTGCAGGGAGCCGGCTTCTGCGGACGCTGGTAACCATTGTAAATATCGGGTAACCAAGAAGCCCTTTCCTTGGTTACCCGATATTTACCTTCATTACCAGCGTCCGCCGCTCTCCGCTGTCAGTGCCGGCTCCCTGCTCTCTGCACACGTAGCCGGAGTACACATCGGGTAATTAACCCGATGTGTACTGTGGCTAGGAGTGCAGGGAACATAGAAATGGCTGGGGAGTAAGTAGCTGTGCTGCAGATTTCTGGAAAATCCGCGGCTTTTCCGCGAGAAATCCGCTGCAAAATCCGCGCATTTTCCGCAGCGTGGGCACATAGCCTCACTCTGCAACATCCATTGCTGTTTCTGTAAAATACCCATTGAGTCCAAATTACTACACCTGTAGATGAATTCCCAAAGGGATGTAGTTTCCAACTTGGGGTCACTTCAAGGAGGTTTCCGCTTTTCTGGTACTTAGGGGTTTTGTATATGGAGTCTGCAAACTATTCTAGGAAACTCTCTGCTTGGAAAGGTCAAATAGTGCTCCTTCACTCCTAAGTCTTGCCATGTGGCCAAACTGCACTGTACAATCACATATGGGATATTGTCACATTCACAAGAAATTGTTTAATAGATATTCTGTCATTTTGATCTATTTTCCCTTGTGAAGTTGTAAAAAATTATTTTTTCTTCACCACCCAATGGTGTCAATATGTTCACTGCACAGCTAGAAGATTTAATTAAGGCCGGTGTCACACTTGTGATTGCCTCGCGTGTGTCTCGCATGGCATCACCTGGCTTGGACTCACACTCTCCTCACAGGAGCGGGTCAGTTGCATGCATCTCTATGCAGCTGAAATGCTCCTGTCCAGAGAGTGTGAGTCCATGACGGGTGATGCAACGCGAGACTCGCACGAGATACATGCAAGGCACTCGCAAGTGTGACACCGGCCTAAGAGGAGTAGTTTGTAACTTATAGGGGTTCTGCTTTTCTGGCACCTCAGGGACTCTGCCATTCAGGGCTGTGGAGTCGCTAAGCCAAACCTTCGACTCAGACTCCTCAATTTCCCTTGCACCGACTCCGACTCCTACATATACAGTATTGCTTATAGTTAAGTGAAAAATGTATTGTAGTACATGAACATGTGTATGTGAACATCAGACATTTAATAATCTTTATGATACAATAATCAAGATATTTGGATAGAACATAAATTATATTTATTGGATATAACTTTAGAACACAAAAAACTAATAAATTGTAAATATGTAATACACTATGTAATATACAGTAGATTATATATATATCTTGTGTGTATGTGTGTATATATATATATATATATATATATATATATATATATATATATATATATATATATAAAATTACATATTGTATTATATATTTACAATGTATTAGTTTTTTGTGTTCTAAAGTTGTATTCCAATAAATATATTTATGTTCTATCTAAATATCTTGATTATTGTATCATAAAATTATTAAATGTCTGATGTTCACATTGTACTACGGTAATTTTTTCACTTAAATATAAGCATTATACTAAACGTTATTTAGTATGTTTTTGTTGAAAACCGTTTTTTGCCACTTACATAGTTTATTATATAGTGTTATATTTAACACTATGTAATACACTATGTAAGTGGCAAAAAAAACCAGTTTTCAACAAAAACATACTAAATAACATTTGTGCAGTCCGTGAATTTGTTCTAAGAAATAGAATTGCCTCCACCAGATCCTCCTTCGCAGATGACCTCAAATCTGACCTAATAATTTTAAGGCTGGAGAACAACCTCTCTACAGTAACTTGGGTTGGAGGCAAAGCCGTAACCACATGGGCAACATCTCTAACAATTTCCGGGTATAAAGGATTGCCTCATGCACAGTCAGTTTTGATGAACTGTTGAATTTTTCTATTTCTTTGAGAGCAAGGGAAAAATTTTACTGAAATCTAGTCAATCTGCTGCTATAGGAGACGGAGTGAAATCTTTTTTCCTTGCGGCAACACTTTGCTGCTCCATGTCATCCAAATACTTGTCAAAGTTAAACTCCTCATCTGATGAGGATGAAGATATGGCAGCAGTAGCACTGTCAGGCCCCAAGTCCTTTTGCGCCTGGCAGTCCTGTAGCTATTCATCCTAACTGCTACCTCACTCAAAGCTTCTTTATCTTTAGTAAGCTGTTGATCATCAAGCAGTATACGATGACTTGGGTCCACATAAACAGCTGCCAGAAGAATTTTATTTTCCAATAGCTGTGTCTCTCTCCATTTCATTGAAGCAGAAATGCCATCTGCGATTAAACCTCCTCTTTGGGACAGGCAAAATAGCAAGTTCTTCCACTCCCTTTATAAAAATGCCAGGAGTTAAATCCTCAGCTTGTAATTTTTTAGTCACGGTAAATGGGGGATTAAGCAATTCCTTCAATTCAGCCACCTGTGTCCATTGACCTTCATTTAATGTTAATTGAGGGTTCACCACATCTATAAGAAACGATTTTAGTTCAAGCAAGCGCTCAGTCATTAAATAAGTGCTGCCTCACTGAGTGGCTTGATCAACAATTGCCCCTTTCCCAGCACGTCTCTTCAAGATGGATTCAATTTTACAGATTCTGGTGGCAATAACCAACTTCCTAACTTTTCCAATTAGATTTCCAGTATGTCCGCCCAGTTTCACACATCCGGCTTTTCGGTTTGGCGGATGCGGCGCACGCCAGTACAGTACGATACAGTACAGTGGCAGCGCCGCAACTTCCGGGTCACAGCATGTGACCGGCGTTTGTCGCGCTGCCACTGTACTGTATACACTGTATTGGAGTGCGCCGCATCCGCCAAACCGGCGAAAAGCCGGATGTGTGAAGTCGGGGTCCCTCTTGCAGACTCTTATTACCAGCTGCAGCGTGTGCACAACACAGCGCATGTGAGGAATATGAAAGTGTTTTGAAGCAGCTTCAACAAGATCATCTAATCCTAAAGTATCATTTTGCTGTTTTTCTGTTGTAATATCTGTTTGTTCCTCAGTTACATGAACAGCAGTGTGGCTCCATCTCTAACATACTAAATCCATAATTTTTTTCTAGCTGTTCATTACTCTCATTCATTAGTTTAATTAATTGTACTTATCATGTTTGAAGCATTGTCCGTTACAATGGCAAGAACCTGTTCTTTTTTGAGTTTGTAGTCTTGCAGAACTTTTTCCACTAAGTCCTGGAGAAACTGGCTGATGTGATGAGGTTTATTATCTTTTACTGCCAGTGTCTTGCTAACAATTTCTTTCTTGTTCCAAACATATCGAACATTGATGGCAAAATAATTCAGTGAAATGCAGTGACTCTGGCATCCAGCAAAGGCAATGGGTGACAAGATAGTACATTCAGACACATCGTTTTGTGAAGATCCTCACAAAGAATGAGCATGTCAGTTTGTGTGGCGTTTTCTAATCTGCTTTTGCTATTGAAAGCATTATTTATGAGCTCAAAAACCTTTCAGGTGATGCGGTTTTTTAAAAAGCTGATCTGCTTTTGCAGCTGACAAACATATCCTCAAAAAACGCAGCAAAAACGCTATGTGTGAATGTAGCCTTAGATCAGTAATAGAACAGCCAATTATTTAGAGGACATTTCATGACTTTCCCAAATTCCTATGAAAAAATATTCAGAACATTCTGCATTGCACTACTGTCCCCAATTTATTATATATTTTAGGAGTCGGAGTCGGTGCATTTTATACCGACTCCACCAAAATGAGCTCCGACTCCGACTTCACAGCCCTGCTGCCAATGTGACATGGCACTCGCAACCCATTCTAGCCAAATCTGCACTCTGATGTGGCAGTCCTTCTTCTCTTCTGAGTTTTGCACTGTGCCTGATAAGTAGTTTCCAATCACATATGGGATATTGCCGTACTTGGAAGAAATTGTGCAGCACATTGTGTTGCATTTTTCTCCGTTACTCTTGTAAAAATTAAAAATTTATGCCTTAATTTTAGTTAAAAGAAATATATCATTTTCATGGCCCAATATTACAACATTTTGAGGAGCACCAATGTTTTCAACATTCTCACCACACACCCCTCAAGGAATTTATCTAGGGGTAGTTTCCAAAAAGATGTCACTTTTAATGGGTTTTTGCTGTTTTGGAACCTCAGTGGCTCTACAAATGCGACATGGCGTCCACAATCTATACACACAATTTTGAACTCCAAAAAACAAATAATGCGCCTTCCCTTCCAAGCCCTGCCATGTGCCCAAACAAGAGTTTGACCACATATGGGGTATCTCTGTACTCAGGAGAAATTGTACAATAAATTGTGATCCATTTCTTCTTGTTACCATTGTAAAAATGGAAAATGTGGGGCTAAAACATTTTTGGGGACAATCATTTTTAATTTTCATCGTCCAATGTTTTAAAATTTTGTGAAGCACCTGTGGGTTCAAGATGCTCACCATACCTCTAGATAAATTTCTCAAGGGGTGTAGTTCCCAAAATGGGGTTATATGTGAGGTGTTTCCTCTGTGTAGGCACATCAGGGGCTCTGCAAAAGTGACATGGCGTCTGCTATCTATTCCAGACAATTTTGTTCTCCAAAAGTCAAATGGCGCTCCTTCCCTTCCATGCACAGTGTGAATCTGTGGGTGGTCTGCATGTCCTAAATTAAATGGCACCGGAGGTGGTGCATTTACAGATTGGGATTTCGACTTAATGAAGAGGTCATTAAAGGGGTATTCCCTTCTCCAAGATCCTATCCCAATATGTAGTAGGTGTAATAATAATAATAATTTTAGCAAGTACCTCAATTAGAAACATAGTATAGTTCTTCTGAAAAGCTATGTCTCTTACCTCATGTGCAGGCATTACAGTAGCCTAGGTATCCAAGGATACGGCCATGCATATAGGGACACTTAGAAGTACTTCTCACATAGCGAGATCGCTAGCGTGATCGCTGCTGAGTCACGGTTTTTGTGACGCACCAGTGACCTCATTAGCGATCTTGCAGCGCTGGGGTCCTGGGTTCCCACCAAGGACACTATCTGCAAGGAGTTTGTATGTTCTCCCCATGTTTGCGTATGTTTCCTCCGGGTTCTCCGGTTTCCTCCCACACTCCAAAGACATACTGATAGGGACTCTAGATTGTAAGCCCCAATGGGGACAGTGTTACCAATGTATGTAAAGCGTTGTGGAATTAATAGCGCTATATAAATGAATACAATTATTATAATTGGAGGTATTTGCTAAGATTCTTATTATTACACCTACGTATTGAGATATAATCTTGGAGATGGGAGTACCCCTTTAAGCTTTATTTTTTTTTTCTCTAAAACCCATTTGAGTGTGTCCTTGGCTGTGGGTTTGGGATCATTGTCTTGCTGAAATGTCCACCTTCGATTCATCTTCATTATCCTGGTAGATGACAGTAGATTATTATCAGCAATGTCTCCGTATCTTTATTCCTTCATCCTTCCTTTATTTTATGAAGTTTGCCAGTATGTTGAAAAACAGCCTCACACCATGATGTTTCAATCTACAGACTTCACTGTTGGAATGGTGTTTTTGGGTTAATATGCAGTGCTTTTTGACCTCCAAATATTGTGTGTATTATGGAATATAAAGAGTTCAATTTTGGTCTCACCTTACCAGACTATATTCTCACAGTATTTCACAGGTTTTTCTAAATGTTGTTGTTCAAACTTTAAGGGCTCGTGCGCACGTTGCGTACTTACATGCATTTACGCTGCGTATAGCACTGCAGTGTAAATGCATGCGTCCTGCAATCCCTGCACAATCTATGAAGATTGTGCATGATACGTGCGCATGTTGCTTTTTATGAACGTAACGATTTGGGTGCAAACATTTTTACCCAAATCCGTGTGCTCATAAAATCAGCATGTCAATTAATTTAGAAAAACAAAAAGCCAGCACTAAATGTGCACTTCAGCACTAAAAATTCCAAACTGTACTTATTATAAAATATTTGAGATTTTTGGCAAAAAATTGCAATTTCTTGAGCTGCCTCGCCACGTCACGGCAAATCTCATTTGAGGCAGTCCTACACTAAATTATTTTTATAAAATGTGCCATACGGCCTCACATATGAATAGTAGAACTGCTCTTGGCAGCACTCACCTGGTCTATTTCAATCCCGTACCCATGACTGAGTCATGGCTGTGGGCGGGACAGGTCCAAGCAAATGCTGCATGAAGTAAATAGCCTGTGGACAAGGCCTGATGACAATGTGAACAGTCACCAACCACCAAAATCTAGACAGATGGAATACATCCCAAATTGGGGTGCATAGCATGGTGGGGGTCAGCCACCGACCAATTCAATGAAGAAAAACAAAAAGCCAGCACTAAATGTGCACTTCAGCACTAAAAATTCCAAACTGTACTTATTATAAAAAAATTTGAGATTTTTGGCAAAAAAATTGCAATTTTTGAGCTGCCTTGCCACGTCACGGCAAATCTCATTTGAGGCAGTCCTACACTAAAATATTTTTAGTGCTGGAGTGCACATTTGGTGCTGGCTTTTTGTTTTTCTTCATTGAATTGGTCGGTGGCTGACCCCCACCATGCTATGCACCCCAATTTGGGATGTATTCCACCTGTCTAGATTTTGGCAGTTGGTGACTGTTCACATTGTCATCAGGCCTTGTCCACAGGCTATTTACTTCATGCAGTATTTGCTTGGACCTGTCCCGCCCACAGCCATGACTCAGTCATGGGTACGGGATTGAAATAGACCAGGTGAGTGCTGCTAAGAGCAGTTCTACTATTCATATGTGAGGCCGTATGGCACATTTTATAAAAATAATTTAGTGTAGGACTGCCTCAAATGAGATTTGCCGTGACGTGGCGAGGCAGCTCAAGAAATTGCAATTTTTTGCCAAAAATCTCAATATTTATAATAAGTACAGTTTGGAATTTTTAGTGCTGGAGTGCACATTTGGTGCTGGCTTTTTGTTTTTTCTTCATGTCAATTAATTTGTGCGCTTTGGGTGCGGCTCCCTTTCTCTCTGTGGTCGGGGCAGCAGCCACAGCACATGAAATCGCCTTTTTTTTGTACAGAAAAACTGCAACCATTATGCAGTGTTTCTGCAGCGATTTGACGCACACATGTGCTGTCAAATCGCTGCAGAGTATTCAGCAGTTACGTGTGCATGAGCCCTAAATGCGCTTATTCAGCAATGTAGTCTGGCATGGTGAGCGTGCATACACTCCTTGGAGGTTGAGTGCATTACTTATTGTTTTCTTTCAAACAGTTGTTCCTGCTGATTCCACTTCTCTGTAGCTCTCCACTGGTGGTCCTATGCTATTGGACAACACTTCTGATACTTTTTTCACTCCTCTGTCTGAAATGTTGCAATGTAACCAGTTTGGGACAATACAAAATTAAAACCCAAAAAAAAACCAGGAAAAAAAGGCAAATTAGACATAATTTCACACACAACCCCAAAATTGGGGCGGACAAAATTGTTGGCACCCTCAGCTTAGTATTTGGTTTCACACCCTTAGTATTAAATAACTGAAATGAATCGCTTCCTATTACCACCAACAAGCTTTTTATACTTCTCAACAGGAATTTTGGACAACAATTTTTTTTATTTTTCCAAACTGCTCCAGGTCTTTCATATTTGAAGGGTGACTTCTCCTATCAGCAATTTTAAGATCTCCTCAGTTGTTCAATGGGATATAGATCCGGACTCATTGTTGGCCACTTCAGAACTCTTCAGTGCTTTGTTTCCATCCATTTCTTGGTGCTTCTTAAAGTATATTTGTGGTTATTGTCCTGCTAGAAGACCCATGACCTGGGACCAAACCCAGCTTTCTGACACTGGGAACTAACTTGCGACCCAACATGTTTTGGTACTCTTCACTTTACAGACATTATCATCATTATCCTTATTGGGGCTCACGATCTAAATTCCCTATCAATGTTTTTGTAGTATGGGAGGAAACCAGATTACCTAGAGGAAACCCATGCAAACATAGGGGCAACATACAAACTCCTTGCAGATGTTCTCCTTGGTTAGATTTGAACTTGGGACCCCAGCAATGCAAATTTAGCATTTTCACACTGGCCACTGGGGCTATTCTAGACATTTCTTGTTTCAGGAAATACACATGTACATTAGCAGCAATAGACTGATTCTGACCTCTTTTATATTGAAGTTGCTAATGAGCAGCTGTAAATGACATTGTGAAGGAAGGAGGAGGTATAGTTGTCTATGGAGTTGTAACCTGATGATGATAATGAGACTGCTGAGAGGTCTATTGGCAGTAGTGGTCTAAAATAGCCCCATTGACCAATGTGATAATGGCAAGATTTCAATTTATTTCATAAATATTGTAAAAAATTGAGAAAACAATAAGGCTATGTGCCCACGCTGCGGATTTACCGCGGATTTTGCCGCGGATTTGCCGCGGATTTACCGCGGATTTCCCGAAAATCTGCAGCAGCGGCACTTCCAAGCCATTTCAATGGCATTTTGGAAATGCTGTGTCCATGCTGCGGATTTTTCCGCTGCGGATTTGCCGCGGATTTTGATGCGGAAAAATCTGCAGCATGTCAATTATTTGGTGCGGATTTTGGTGCGGATTTTGGTGCGGATTTGGGTATAGAATGGGGGAAAAAAAAAAATCCGCGGCAAATCCGCGAGTGCGGATTTGCCGCGAAAGTCGCGGATTTTCATGCAGAAAAATCCGCAGGTACATTCTACCGTGGACACATAGCCTTAAAGGACTCCAGTCAGCCTATATGCTATACAATTCATGGGCCGCATACATCAGGCACTGTCTGTATGATCATCCAGGTATGTTTGACCCTGAAATGCTGAGGCGATTCAGAGAAAATAATAAAATACTTTAAATGCCGCTGGTGACCGAGCCAAACTGGTGACTAGTCGGAAAAGCCAGGTCTCTGGCAACTTCTCCACACTTGCTCTTGTGGATTGACAGGTCTATGCCTATATATACATTAGTGTGATGACTATCGTAAAAATTTTGCAAAACGAAAATGAAACCCCTTACATTCGAGGAACAATTGCATTCAATTGACATTAGTATCATCAAATTTGTAAAATATTCAAAAAAGTTCCCCCTCTTTTTCATTTCAAAATTTTCAAAAAAAACGATTGTTCGTGTTTTAATTTTTTGAAGATTCTGGAATGATTTAGAATATTCAGGAATAATTTAGAACATCTAGAACAAGAATAATCTAGTGAAAAAATGATAATTGTTACCCATTCAAAATGTATATTTAACGTTTTCTTTAAAAGTTAGATCTAGTCTTACAAACGTGCTATAAGAAGAGCTGAAAGAATTGAAAAGCATGTGGTACATTTGGAGTCAGGCAGCCATCTTGGATACTAGAAAGTGAATTTTACTGTGAAGAAGTTTTTTAATTTAAAAAGTGTATATGAAGTGAATAAGTGATAAAATTATCGTAATAAATAAATAGTGTAAATGTTTATAGATTTCTAATTAATATTGGGAAAGAAAATAAGAAAGTAAATGTTGATATGAAAGAGTGCATACAGGGGTAGGTCTGGTAGTTCAGTGAAAGATATAAAGAGAAAGTGAGACAAATATCACTGCAACACTTTCTCAGTTATCTGATGTCACCAACGTTAATGGAGAATGGAAAAACTCGGAGGATAAAGAGCTCTACCTGAGGCAAGTTGAGAGTGGAGGCAAGGTTGGTTATTCGACTCTCAAACAAGCTCCTTTGGAATCAATTCATCTAAGAAAACGAATCCGACTATCAATATTTCAAGCTCAAGCCAGCACTTCCCAATCGCAACCCACACATAATACTGTCTCTAAATCTTTGCCCGAGACTCCAAAGCCAACCTCTTCTTCCGCGTCATCTTCTCCTGAACGCACACCGAAATACAAAAGAGCAAGCACTACAACAGCGAGTTTACTGCAACTGAAAAACAACATTTCTACACATAAAGCAAATAAAGTGCTTGCAACCATTGCTGAACAAGGTCATGATGTACCGGTTCCAAGTCAGTCGGGTGTCTGGAGACGAATAATCTCAGAAGGACAGAAAATGAAAAACAAAATTTTTGAAAAACTTCACAGCAAAGATCCCTATTGTCTCCACTTCGATGGTAAAAGAATCCAAGGGGAAGAGTATCAAGTAGTTCTGCTGAAAAATACCACAACCGAAATGAAACTCGGTATTCTGAAATGTGAGAATGGTTCTGCCACGGCTATTCACAAGGAACTACATCAGCTAATTGATGAATACGACGCTTGGGAAAATATTCGCATTATAATCTGCGACACAACAGCAGTAAATACTGGTCATTTGAACGGGATTGTAACGCTGTTACAGGATGATGTCTTGAGAAAGGGCTTTCAGAAGCCACAATACATTGGCTGTCAACACCATGTACTCGACCTACTGAAGCACGTCATGAATTTCCTTATTCCAGAGTCAACGAAGAAACCAGAACTCATTATTTCTTCATTGACAAATTAACAGAAAACTATGCCTCACTTCAGATTGACTACCACCAAGTTGTAACAGATGATGTCAACACAGGTGAGAATCCTGGATGGCGAGATGATTTCAAGTTCTTATATGAACTATGTCAGGCATATCGTGATTACAAAACAACATCACGTTGGCCTCTAATCAGTTGGAAGAAACTCCCAAACCTGCACATGGCAAGGTGGAACTCGCAAGCTGTATATGCTGTTATAGCATTTTTTCTGATACCAGAGTGGCGCTGCGTCCTCGGTATAGCATATGACTTCATCTGCTATGAATGGTAAATGCCTGGTTCCAGTCGCAACACTACAACGAAGCGTCCTTCAATGAACTGTTAACCTTACTCACTAAGACAAAGTGCAAGAAGGCAATTAAGTGTTTGAAGGCGCACTGGTTGGTCGAGGAGTCATTAATTGACATTCCCAGATCTAAAAAAATGCTAAACGTGCTGTAAAACTGATGGAGGAACTACATGCGAAATCGAAAAAAATTGAATTTTTGAATCTAAAATTCATAGGAAAAAATAATTTTTAAACACTTCTTTTGTACATATTGTACTTATAATTAACTGTTTTATACCATATTTGTTAAAAAACGAATAATAAAAGTTACTTAGTTATTACTATTATTGTTTCAATAATGCAAAATTGTATGTCCTTTTTTGGGGGGGGAAATAATTTTTGCCTTATTTCATTTGAATGAAAGGGGGAACTTTTTTTAAAAAACAAAAAAAAGCAATACTTATTCTTAAATTACCCATAAAGGTTCCTCAATTGCACATGGTTTCATAAAAATTTTTTTTTCTCATTACACTAATATACATGTAGGCAAAGACCTGTGAATCTAGGGCAGTGGGTGGGGAGAAGAGCCAGGGATCTGCTAGTCTCCAGCATGGCTTGGTCTCCGGCTTTTAAAGCATGTATTTCTCTGAAACGCTGCAGCATTTCAGGATCCATCATACCTGGGTCATACAGTCAGTGCCTGTCACCTGCTGCCTTTTGGATTGGGCAGCATGTATCAGCTGTCAGGTTCATTATAACACAAAAATCTGATTTATACATTAGGTCATTTTCTGATGATACATCCCCATAAAATGAATAGCAGATATTCATGAGGTATACTTAGTAGTCATACAAGCCATTATTACGATAAAAAAAAAATTGTTAGCCAGTTGATTTCAACTGTTCCTGGACCTCCCATAGACTTTAACCGTCCGGACTTCCCCGCTCAACGTCATTGCATTATAGCTGCTGGAGCTGACAGTCGGAATCCCAATAGAGAAGGTTCAGATGGTTTATTACGGTCTGTGCGCTAAATAAGCTCCGTGTATGCAGTAATAGAAAGTCCTTACAGCGCTTCCTCCATATACCATGGTCATGTGATCACTGTATAGGGAGGTAGCAGGGTTTGCCGGGTCATAGGAGGTCCAGACAGCTCTACTATGCAGCCATGAAGCTGAATTTCCCTTGTAACTAAGGCTAATATACCTGCCCAGGTTACAAGGGAAATAAGATGAGAATAAAAATATTCCAATATTTAAATTCCCCCCAACAGTCTTTTATGACCTTTTGTGAGAACATTCAATAAAATAAATGAAAAATATATTAAACATAACAGGTAAGAAATACAAAAATAAAATAAAAAAAACACTGTCAATCTAATTCACTGTTTCTAGCCCCACTGTCATATTAAAATATTAGTAAAGAATGTGGAAAAAAAATGTAAACATATTTTAGTCCCATAGTGTCAACAATGTAAAAAAAAAAGGGGGAAAAACATTTTTTATTTCCCATATTCTTCCACTACTTTTCCCCAGTATTGAGGACAAAAGAAGGGAATATGACAGTGACCTAATAATGAATCCCTAGGTATCACGAAAAAATGTTGCAATAGCTACTCGAATTTCCAAACTAGAAAATTTAATTGTTCTAAAAAATGTCTGGTCGGGTATGGGTGAGGGAAATGGGCCGGTTAAGTATGCTGACTACTATGGCATTGTTAGGCTGCTTTCACACTACGTTTTTTTAACATGCGTCATGAACGTTTTTTAACGCAAAACCGGATCCAGTGCAAATGCGTTTTCATTTCAATCCATTTGCAATGGACTCGCGTCAACATGCGTTCACATGTGTTTGCGTGCGTTATAGTGAGGATCAAGCGACTTGCAGTTTTTTAACTTTTTTCAAAAACGCTACTTGTAGCGTTTTTGAGCTGCGTCCAAATACTGTTTTTCACTGGATCCTGACTATACTGCACGCAAATACATGTGAACGCTGGCATGCTGATAGACAGGATCCTGCTTGCTCTACTGAGCATGCCCAGAAACCAGCCTGGCGTGATCAGTCTCTCTCTCTCCCCCTCCCTCTCTCCCCCCCTCCCTCTCTCCCCCCTCCCTCTCTCTCCTCTCTCTCTCCGACGCCTGAGAGCGGCGGACGCTCGTAACCAACGTAAATATCGGGTAACCAAGCAAAGCGCTTCGCTTAGTTACCCGATGTTTACCTTGGTTACGTGTGCAAGGAGCAGGCAGCCCGGCTCCTAGCAGCTACGGACGCTCGTAACCAAGGTAAATATCGGGTATCCAAGCAAAGCGCTTCGCTTAGTTACCCGATTTTTACCTTGGCTACCAGCGTCTGAAGCTGCCAGATGCGGGCTCCCAGTCTATCATGTTCAATTCCCCTCACTCCCGATCACATGACTTCAATGCCCGCCCATAAACTTCAAGTGGCAGGATCCTGCAAAATAACACATGCGTTTGCATGCGTTTTTCTTTGTAAAAACAGGATCCACTTTTACAGCAAAAAACCATTCATGACGCATGTTAAAAAAACGTAGTGTGAAAGCAGCCTTAATGAAAGTTGGAAACTGTTCAGGAAATGCCACCGTGGGTACAACAAAGGAGGTCTCCTCGGTTGCAACCAAATTGGAAGATAAACAGGACACCACTAATACAGGTAAATTCGGATATTCCAACTGATAATTTCTTTGTCGCTCCATTGGGAGACCCAGACAATTGGGTGTATAGCTTCTGCCTCCGGAGGCCACCCACACAAAGTATTACACTTAAAAGTGTAAACCCCTCCCCTCTGCCTATACACCCCCCCGTGCATCACGGGCTCCTCAGTTTTTATGCTTTGTGTTGAAGGAGGCACACATGCACGCAAGCTCCACAATTTAGTCAGCAGCAGCTGCTGACTATATCGGATGGAAGAAAAGAGGGCCCATAACAGGGCCCCCGGCATGCTCCCTTCTCACCCCACTCTGGTCGGCGGTGCTGTTAAGGTTGAGGTACCCATTGCGGGTACAAAGGCTGGAGCCACATGCTGTTTTCCTTCCCCATCCCTTAGGGGCTCTGGGTGAAGTGGGATCCTAACCGGTCACCAGGCACTGGGACCGTGCTCCCTCCGCAGCCCCTGGGGGAATCTGCTGGACAGGAGACCGGGTATTGTCAGGGACAGGCCCTGCTCCTCTGAGGTACTCTGTGTCCCCTTGGGGACGGCGCATAGAGCGCCTGTGTAATGGACGCTGCAGCAGCTGCTGGGTGTGTTTGTGCGCCGGGACTACCGCGCTGACCGCGCTTGTTTGCCGGCCGCCCTTATAACTTTAGTCCCCGGCTTTTGCGGCCTAGTACCGCATACTCCCGCCCCCGGGCTTGCCAGTCAGGGGTAAGGGCGTGACGCTGCACTGGACGTCAGCGCTGAGGGCTGGAGCATACTTAGTATCCTCCTCCCCCCTCACTGAGCACCGTGGGGCACCAGATTCCCGCACTTTCTGAGGCACGCCCACGGCTCCCTCCTCCTCTCAGAACGCTGGCAGCCATTCCTATCAGCACTTCTGACGCTGGAGAACTTCAGAGGGGAGACAACACCGAGCTCCACAGCTCTGGGAGGCCCAGGCAGGGAATCTGGTGGTCACACAACCGCTGAGGGCGGTCGGTAAGCCGCACCTGTTACTAGGTGCTGGCCCCCCTGGGTGCCGAAGTGTATATTTATAGGCTTATATTGTATACATTTACTCTGTACGGCCGCACTATTTGCTTTTGGCTATATACCCTCTCTGATTGCTCTAAAGCCAGCTTTACACCTTACAATTAGGTATGCGATGTCGTATGCGATGTGACACGCCCAGGTTGCATATGCGATCTAATGAGATTGCACGTAGGTCGTTCATTTGCTGTCACACGAGCGTTAGTAGCCTATGTTAAATTGATCAATTTTGTGTGCGATCCTTTAGATCATGTGTTCTGTGACGTGTGCATTGGGCACCCCTTTTTTTTTTATTTATTGACTTGACAAGCGTGTGTAATGTGTAGGGATGCGTTTTTACTATGTCATCTGCCATTCAGCTCTGCTACATGGCCGCTGACAGCAGACACAGACAGCCATGTAGCAGCGGTGAATGGTAGTTCACAGCAGACACAGACAGAGCCGCACTGTCAGAATGAACTCGGGTGAACCTCACCCGACTTCATTGTCATGCTGCGGCTCTGTCTGTGTCGCGCCCTGATTAGCGGTCACCAGTGAAGGATTCACCGGTGACCGCTAAACTCCTGAGTAACTGAAGTGAGCAGCCCTCTCTCATATACTCACCGATCCCCGATCCCCGGCGCTGCACGGCATTCACACTGCTCCGGCGGCTTTTACTGTTTTGAAAAAGCCGGCCGCCCATTAAACAATCTCCTATTCCCTGCTTACCCCGCCCACCGGCGCCTATGATTGGTTACAGTGAGACACGCCCCCCACGCTGAGTGACAGGTGTCACACTGCACCCAATCACAGCAGCCGGTGGGCGTGTCTATACTGTGTAGTGAAATAAATAATTAAATAATTAAAAAAAACGGCGTGCGGTTCCCCCCAATTTTAAAACCAGCCAGATAAAGCCATACGGCTGAAGGCTGGTATTCTCAGGATGGGGAGCTCCACGTTATGGGGAGCCCCCCACCCTAACAATATCAGTCAGCAGCCGCCCAGAATTGCCGCATACATTATATGCGACAGTTCTGGGACTGTACCCGGCTCTTCCCGATTTACCCTGGTGCGTTGGCAAATCGGGGTAATAAGGAGTTATTGGCAGCCCATAGCTGCCAATAAGTCCTAGATTAATCATGTCAGGGGTCTATGAGACACCTTCCATGATTAATCTGTAAATAACAGTAAATAAACACACGCCCGAAAAAATCCTTTATTGGAAATAAAAAACACACACACATTCCTTGGTTCACCACTTTAATCAGCCCCATGAAGCCCTCCTTGTCTGGCGTCATCCAGGATGGTCCAGCGTCGCTTCCAGCGCTGCTGCATGGAGGTGACCGGAGCTGCAGCAGACACAGCCGCTCCAGTCACCTCCACGCAGCTAATGAAGACAGCCGCGCTATCGGCTGAGCTGTCAGTGAGGTTACCCGCTGTCACTGGATCCAGCGGTGGCCGCGGGTAACCTCAGTGACAGATCAGCTGATCGCGCTACTCACCTCAGTTGCTGACTGGAGCTGACCGGAGCGGCGGTGAGTAGCGCGATCAGCTGATCTGTCACTGAGGTTACCCGCGGCCACCGCTGGATCCAGTGACAGCGGGTAACCTCAGTGACAGATCAGCTGATCGCGCGGCTGTCTTCATTAGCTGTGTGGAGGTGACCGGAGCGGCTGTGTCTGCTGCAGCTCCGGTCACCTCCATGCAGCAGCGCTAGATGCGACGCTGGACCATCCTGGAGTACGCCGGACATGGAGGGCTTTATGGGGCTGATTAAAGTGGTGAACCAGGGTATATGTTTGTGTTTTTTATTTCCAATAAAGGATTTTTTCGGGCGTGTGTTTATTTACTGTTATTTACAGATTAATCATGGAAGGTGTCTCATAGACGCCTGACATGATTAATCTAGGACTTATTGGCAGCTATGGGCTGCCAATAACTCCTTATTACCCCGATTTGCCAACGCACCAGGGTAAATCGGGAAGAGCCGGGTACTGTCCCAGAACTGTCGCATATAATGTATGCGACAATTCTGGGCGGCTGCTGACTGATATTGTTAGGGTGGGGGGCTCCCCATAACGTGGAGCTCCCCATCCTGAGAATACCAGCCTTCAGCCGTATGGCTTTATCTGGCTGGTTTTAAAATTGGGGGGAACCGCACGCCGTTTTTTTTAATTATTTAATTATTTATTTCACTACACAGTATAGACACGCCCACCGGCTGCTGTGATTGGGTGCAGTGTGACACCTGTCACTCAGCGTGGGGGGCGTGTCTCACTGTAACCAATCATAGGCGCCTGTGGGCGGGGATAGCAGGGAATACGAGATTGTTTAATGGGCGGCCGGCTTTTTCAAAACAGTAAAAGCCGCTGGATCAGTGTGAATGCCGTGCAGCGCCGGGGATCGGTGAGTATATGAGAGAGGGGGATAGACTGATATGGACAGAGAGTGAGGGACAGAGATAGTGACGGACTGACAGAGATTAGTGCGTGACAGACATTGTGAGGCGCTTCAGAACGCAGCTTTTCAGCTGCGCTCTGAAGCAGACCTTTTTTAAGCTGCGGTGCAGAACGCACACCTGCGCACATAGCCTCAGACATCAAAATCGTATGATGGATGTCACACGTTACAATTGACTAGTTTCGTACTACCAAACGTCCAATGTATGAGGAATAAACGACGTGTATGCGATCACCGTATTTTCGTTCAATATCGATCGCATGTAGGTTTCACACGCAACTACGTCACGAACGATGCCGGATGTGCGTCACTTACAACTTGACCCCAACGACGGATTGAAAGATCTATTGAAGTGTGTAAAGCAGGCTTAAGAGGAGACAACAGCATGTCGTCCGCAAAAAGCAAGGGTGCCAAGGCACAGGCTTACTTTGCAACCTGTACCTCATGTGCGGCTATGCTACCTGCAGGTTCCACCTACCCTCATTGTGTGCAATGCTCGGCCCCTGTGACACTCACTCAGCCGGAGCCTCTGCCACTGGTGGGACCCTCGGCCCAGGTGGAACCACCTGCTGCCACTGTCCAGGTGACAGGGACAGAGTTTGCAGTATTCGCTGACAAACTTTCTGAGTCTATGGATAAATGGTCTGCTAAGATACTAGAAGCTTTGCAGTCCAGACCGGTAACACAGGCCCCGGGCACTGTTGAATCATTGCTCTCAGCCCCCCCTCGGTCGGCGCAGCAAAGTGCTCCTGGGGCGACTCATAGGTCCCACGGTAAGGACTCCGACACGGACCGCAGTCCCAGACCGGCTAAGCGGGCTCGCTGGGAGCTTCCCTCGACTTCATCACACTGTTCAGGGTCTCAGCATGAGGACTCTATGGAGGATGAAGCGGAGGTGGCAGATCAGGGCTCTGATCCTGACGCCGCTCTCAACCTTGATACACCTGAAGGGGACGCCATAGTAAACGACCTTATAGCGTCCATCAATCAGGTGTTGGATCTTTCTCCTCCAGCTCCTCCGATTGAGGAGTCAGCTTCTCAGCAGGAGAAATTCCATTTTAGGTTTCCCAAACGTACACGGAGTGCGTTTCTTGATCACTCCGACTTCAGAGATACAGTCCAGAAACACCGAGCTTTTCCAGATAAGCGCTTTACTAAGCGCCTTAATGACACACGTTATCCCTTCCCCCCTGACGTAGTCAAGGGTTGGGCTCAGTGTCCCAAGGTGGATCCTCCAGTCTCTAGACTGGCGGCTAGATCCATAGTTGCAGTGGCAGATGGTGCTTCACTCAAGGATGCCACTGACAGGCAGATAGAGCTCCTGATGAAATCCATCTATGAAGCTATCGGCGCGTCCTTTGCTCCGGCATTCGCAGCCGTATGGGCACTCCAAGCTATCTCAGCTTGTCAGTCTGAGATTAATGCAGTCACACGTGCCTCTACTCCGCAGGTTGTGTCCTTAACCTCTCAGGCGTCGGCGTTTGCGTCCTACGCCATGAATGCTGTCCTGGACTCTGCGAGCCGTACGGCGGTTGCATCCGCCAATTCGGTGGCAGTCCACAGGGCCATGTGGCTACGTGAATGGAAGGCAGACTCTGCTTCCAAAAAGTTCTTAACCGGTTTGCCATTTTCTGGCGACCGCCTGTTTGGCGAGCAATTGGATGAAATCATTAAACAATCCAAGGGAAAGGACTCGTCCTTACCCCAGTCCAAACCAAACAGACCTCAACAACGGAAGGTACAATCGAGGTTTCGGTCCTTTCGGCCCTCAGCCAGGTCTCAATTCTCCTCGTCCAACAGGCCACAGAAGGGTCAGAGGAACTCTGATTCATGGCGGTCTAAGTCACGTCCTAAAAAGACCGCCGGAGGAACCGCTCCCAAAGCGGCCTCCTCATGACTTTCGGCCTCCCCAAACCGCATCCTCGGTCGGTGGCAGGCTCTCCCGCTTTGGCGACGCCTGGTTGCCACATGTCCAAGACCGATGGGTGAGAGACATTCTGTCTCACGGTTACAGGATAGAGTTCCGCTCTCGTCCTCCGACTCGTTTCTTCAGAACATCTCCGCCCCCCGAGCGAGCCGATGCTCTTCTTCAGGCAGTGAGCACTCTGAAGGCAGAAGGAGTGGTGATCCCTGTTCCCCTTCAGCAATGGGGTCACGGTTTTTACTCCAACTTGTTTGTGGTGCCAAAAAAGGACGGATCTTTCCGTCCCGTTCTGGACCTCAAACTGCTCAACAGACACGTGAAAACCAGGCGGTTCCGGATGGAATCTCTCCGCTCCGTCATCGCCTCGATGTCCCAAGGAGACTTCCTAGCATCAATCGACATCAGGGATGCTTATCTCCACGTGCCGATTGCACCAGAGCATCAGTGCTTCCTGCGTTTCGCCATCGGGGACGAACACCCTCAGTTCGTGGCACTGCCTTTCGGCCTGGCGACAGCCCCACGGGTCTTCACCAAGGTCATGGCAACTGTGTTAGCAGTCCTACACTCTCAGGGACACTCGGTGATCCCTTACTTAAACGATCTCCTTGTCAAGGCCCCCTCTCGGGTGGCATGCCAACACAGCCTGAACATTGCTCTGGAGACTCTCCAGAGATTCGGGTGGATCATCAATTTCCCAAAGTCAAAATTGACACCGACCCAATCGCTGACATATCTCGGGATGGAGTTTCATACTCTCTCAGCGATAGTGAAACTTCCGCTGGACAAACAGCGTTCACTACGGACAGGGGTGCAATCTCTCCTTCGAGCCCAGTCGCACCCCTTGAGGCGCCTCATGCACTTCCTAGGGAAGATGGTGGCAGCAATGGAGGCAGTTCCATTTGCGCAGTTTCATCTGCGTCCACTTCAATGGGACATTCTCCGCAAATGGGACAGGAAGTCGACGTCCCTCGACAGGAACGTCTCCCTTTCTCGGGCAGCCAAGGCCTCCCTTCAGTGGTGGCTTCTTCCCACTTCTTTGTCGAAGGGGAAATCATTCCTGCCCCCATCCTGGGCTGTGGTCACGACGGACGCGAGTCTGTCAGGGTGGGGAGCGGTCTTCCTCCACCACAGGGCTCAGGGTACCTGTACTCAGCCAGAGTCCTCCCTTCAGATCAATGTTCTGGAGATAAGGGCAGTGTATCTAGCCCTAAAGGCGTTCCAGCCGTGGCTGGAAGGCAGGCAGATCCGAATTCAGTCGGACAACGCCACGGCGGTGGCATACATCAACCACCAAGGCGGCACACGCAGTCGGCAAGCCTTCCAGGAAGTTCGGCGGATTATGCTGTGGGTGGAAGCCACAGCCTCCACCATCTCCGCAGTTCACATCCCGGGCGTAGAAAACTGGGAAGCAGACTTTCTCAGTCGCCAGGGCATGGACGCAGGGGAATGGTCTCTTCACCCGGACGTGTTTCAAGAGATCTGTTGCCGCTGGGGGAAGCCGGACGTCGACCTAATGGCGTCCCGGCACAACAACAAGGTCCCGGCATTCATGGCACGGTCTCAAGATCACAGAGCTCTGGCGGCAGACGCATTAGTTCAGGATTGGTCGCAGTTTCGACTGCCTTATGTATTTCCTCCTCTGGCACTGCTGCCCAGAGTGTTACGCAAGATCAGGTCCGACTGCCGCCGCGCCATCCTCATCGCCCCAGACTGGCCGAGGAGGTCGTGGTACCCGGATCTGTGGCATCTCACGGTGGGTCAACCGTGGGCACTACCAGACCGACCAGACTTACTGTCTCAAGGGCCATTTTTCCATCTGAATTCTGCGGCCCTCAACCTGACTGTGTGGCCATTGAGTCCTGGATCCTAGCGTCTTCAGGGTTATCTCAAGAGGTCATTGCCACTATGAGACAGGCCAGGAAACCAACGTCCGCCAAGATCTACCACAGGACGTGGAAGATCTTCTTATCCTGGTGCTCTGATCAGGGTTTTACTCCCTGGCCATTTGCCTTGCCCACTTTTCTGTCCTTCCTTCAATCCGGAATGGAAAAGGGTTTGTCTCTCGGCTCTCTTAAGGGACAAGTCTCGGCGCTCTCTGTGTTTTTTCAAAAGCGTCTAGCCAGGCTTCCGCAGGTACGCACGTTCCTTCAGGGGGTTTGCCACATAGTCCCTCCTTACAAGCGTCCGCTAGAACCCTGGGATCTGAACAGGGTGCTAACGGCTCTTCAGAAACCACCTTTCGAGCCAATGAGAGATATTTCTCTTTCACGCCTTTCGCAGAAGGTGGTCTTCCTAGTGGCAGTCACATCACTTCGGAGAGTGTCTGAGCTAGCTGCACTGTCATGCAAAGCCCCCTTCCTGGTGTTTCACCAGGACAAGGTGGTTCTGCGTCCGGTTCCGGAATTTCTCCCTAAGTTGGTATCCCCTTTTCATCTCAATCAGGATATCTCCTTACCTTCTTTTTGCCCTCATCCAGTTCACCAATGTGAAAAGGATTTGCACTTGTTAGATCTTGTAAGAGCACTCAGACTCTACATTTCTCGTACGGCGCCCCTGCGCCGCTCGGATGCGCTCTTTGTCCTTGTCGCTGGCCAGCGTAAAGGGTCGCAGGCTTCCAAGTCAACCTTGGCTCGGTGGATCAAGGAACCAATTCTTGAAGCCTACCGTTCTTCTGGGCTTCCGGTTCCTTCAGGGCTGAAAGCCCATTCTACCAGAGCCGTGGGTGCGTCCTGGGCATTGCGGCACCAGGCTACGGCTCAGCAGGTGTGTCAGGCGGCTACCTGGTCGAGTCTGCACACTTTCACGAAACACTATCAGGTGCATACCTACGCTTCGGCACATGCCAGCCTAGGTAGGCGAGTCCTTCAGGCGGCGGTTGCCCACCTGTAGGAAGGGGCCGTTTTACGGCTCTATTACCGAGGTATTCTTTTACCCACCCAGGGACTGCTTTTGGACGTCCCAATTGTCTGGGTCTCCCAATGGAGCGACAAAGAAGAAGGGAATTTTGTTTACTTACCGTAAATTCCTTTTCTTCTAGCTCCTATTGGGAGACCCAGCACCCGCCCCTGTTCCCTTCGGGCTGTTGTTCTTTTGTGTACACATGTTGTTCATGTTGAATTGTTCTGGGTTCATGGTTTTCAGTTCTCCGAACATCCTTCGGATTGAATTTACCTTAGACCAATTTATAAGTTCCTCCTTCCTGCTTTTGCACCAAAACTGAGGAGCCCGTGATGCACGGGGGGTTGTATAGGCAGAGGGGAGGGGTTTACACTTTTAAGTGTAATACTTTGTGTGGCCTCCGGAGGCAGAAGCTATACACCCAATTGTCTGGGTCTCCCAATAGGAGCTAGAAGAAAAGGAATTTACGGTAAGTTAACAAAATTCCCTTCTTTAAGTGGCTTTTTCCAATGAATTGAATTCTCTTTTGATTCATAGTAGGACCATAGCAGAAAAATACACCTCCAGAGACCTCCACTGATTTCTGTAAGAGATAAAAACCAAACTTTGAAGGCTTTTGTGTCATACTTATGGCCCTCCTGTTAAACTGTTGGGCAAATAGACGATCTTGCTGGAGGAAGGTGGGAGTCACCCATACACTTGAATGTGACACACGGAATCGACTAGTGCATGTTGCAATTTTTTTTTCACATGCAGACTTTGTCGCTTCATTTGCATTGCCCTATTGAATGACATCTGTCCATGTACTGCTCATATGTCAAACTCTGGCCTGACGGACAAGTTTGGCCTGCAGGCTGATTTTATTTGGCCTGTGATGCCAAGCGCCCATTATTCTGTATGGAGGACTCTGTGGGGCTCATTATTCTATATAGACAACTATATGGGGCCCTTTATGCTATATGGAGCACTATGTGGGGCCCATTATTCTGTATGGAGGACTATGTGGGGCCCATTATTCTGTATGGAGGACTATGTGGGGCCCATTATTCTGTATGGAGGACTATGTGGGGCCCATTGTACTGTATGGAGGACTATGTGGGGCCCATTGTACTGTATGGAGGACTATGTGGGGCCCATTGTACTGTATGAAGGACTATGTGGGGCCCATTGTACTGTATGAAGGGCTATGTGGGGCCCATTATACTGTATGGAGGACTATGTGGGGCCCATTATTCTGTATGGAGGGCTATGTGGGGGTCCATTATTGTGTATGGAGGGTTATGTGGGCCCCATTCTGTAGGGAGGACTATGTGGTGTCCATTGTACTGTATGGAGGACTATGTGGGGCCCATTATACTGTATGGAGGAATAAGTGGGGCCCATGACTTGTTTAGCTTTGACCCTCTGTGTATTTGAGTTTGGCATCTATGATGTACTGTTTGATTTTCACTGACAACACTCAGCCCGAAACCTACCCTCAGATAAACAATGTTTTTCTCTATCAGAAAAGATCCCATATTTACGCACAATTAGATATCTGAACGTTAAAAAACAAGAGCCCTCCACAGTAAATATTCGATGGAGCTAAATGTGGCATTCTTTTTTACTACCTAATTTTGGCCATGGCTTTTCTGATGTAAACTCTGTACAGAATGCATTTATTACCCACAGATATCCACACATGACAGGGATTGGAAAATAAAGAACATGCCATGCTGCTCTGATCAGAGGCAATTATGTCCAGGAAGTTCACCTAGTTACAATGGCAAAGGTCAAAGGAACAAAGTGGATGGGCTTTTAACGATTTCTTGCCTAAGCTCATATTTCTGCTTAAGCTCATATTTCACAGTTAGAAACATTTAAGGTTTATGTGAGTTATAAAAACTGCCGAAAAATGATTAAGATAATATAAAGTGTATTTTTTTTTCTAAAAGCAAAAATGTTCCTGTTTCCACTTTGTTTTGCATTTAGTTGTTTGTGAACATGCTGCCAGCTTCTTGTGACCTAGCATTAGGTGTCTGGAATTTAAATCACTTTGAAATGATTCCAAAGAAGTGTGCCTGTTTTTAAAAATGTTATGCCATCAGCATGTACAAAGATATATATATATATATATATATATATATATATATATATTAAATTAAGTTCATAGCTTTTTATTTGTACGATAAAAAAAGTAAGGTGTAATGCTATGCAGGTTATGCATAGCACACGTTTCCTTACATTGTTTGTTTGTTTTTTTTGTTGTTGTAAAGGTGTTTTTATTGAGGGATTTTTAACAATAGTAATTTTACTAGAGATAAGCGAACCCAAAGTTCGATGTTCGGAGTTCGGGTTCGGAAACCAACTTCCAAAAAACAAAGTTCGGGTTCAAAGTTCAAGTGAGTTACGAGTGCAAACCACTCAAGTGAGCAGCGCTGTGCTTGGGTATGATTGATGCTCAGCTCTGTCCAAGCCACAGGCAGTGTTTAAACGGCTCACATTTTTGGTAAAATCACCATGATCAGCTGTATTGTGCACACACAAAACATAAAAAAATTGAAAAACCCTGCCCACCCTCCCCTGTGAGTGAGCTTATGGCTAGCTGCATGTGAGTGGAGACACGAACTGCCCAATTACTGACTTCCATTCAAGTTTGGTTCAAGTTGGGGACAAAAAACAAACTTTTTTTTAAGATTGGAATGTACCTTGCGAACCGAACCTCCAAAGGTTCGCTCATCTCTAAGTATTACCCTTTTGAAGGGTCTAAATATAACAATTCACATATCACCAACTACCTAAAAGGATAAAGGGAAGGTCTGGAAAGCAAGGTAGGAAAGATAATGAAGAGTAGAGGGGCAGAAGGAAGATGGAGGGGGTCTTAGAGAGAAGGGGTATAGAGTAGAATAAATGAAGATAATCTGAATTAAATAAAAGCAAAACACGAAAATCAAAAGATTTGGAATATATTCATAATGGTTGATAATTTAACTAACAAAGAGAAAAAGGGGTATTACAAACATAGAATATTGAGTTCCATAGTTGAGTTCCAAGAAGCCCACCTAGCTTGTTATTTTTTTACATTATTATTTTTTAAGGCGAGGACCAGTTCAGTCAGATATGTTATGAGTAGAAACAATTTCTATAATGTTCGTGATTGACGGAATTTCTCTTTATTTACATTTCAAATACCGTAAATAAATAAGGATTTTTTTTTGTAACTGCAAAGATGTGTAAATCAATGTAACCTCTCATTTGGGTTAACTTCAGCCTGGAGAGAAAGGAGGGACACGGCGGCCATTACACAGTACATAGCAGGAACACATATATAAAATGAACGCATACAATTGTGGAACTTCATATTATTCCAAGACCTATTAGGCTGCTTTCACACTACTTTTTTTAACATGCGTCATGAACGTTTTTTTGCTGTAAAGCGGATCCTGCTTTTACAGCAAAAAAACGCATGCAAACGCATGTGTTATTTTGCAGGATCCTGTCACTTTACGTTTATGGGCGGGCATTGGAGTCATGTGATCGGGAGTCTGTGGAACTGAACGTGATATACTGGAAGCCGGCTTCTAACAGCTGCAGAGGCCAAGGTAAACATCGGGTAACTTGCTTCGATACCCGATACTTACGTTGGTTACGAGCATCCGCAGGTGCTAGGAGCCGGGCTCCCTGCACACGTAACCAACGTAAACATCGGGTAACTAAGAGAAGCGCTTTCCTTGGTTACCCGATATTTATCTTGGTTACGACTGTCCGCAGCTCTCAGGTGGGGGAGAGAGAGAGGAGAGGGAGGGTGGAGAGAGGGAGGGGGAGAGAGACAGAGAGGGAGGGGGAGAGAGACAGAGAGGGAGACGGTGAGAGGAGAGGGAGAGAGACAGAGAGGGAGGGGGCGAGAGGGAGGCGGGGAGAGACAGGGAAGGGGAGAGAGAGAGACTGATCACGCGAGGCTGGTTTCTGGGCATGCTCAGTAGAGCAAGCAGGATCCTGTCTATCAGCATGCCAGCGTTCACATGCGTTTGCGTGCAGTATAGTCAGGATCCAGCAATTTGCAGTATTTGGACGCAGCTCAAAAACGCTACAAGTAGCGTTTTTGAAAAATGTTAAACTGCAACTCGCTAGATCCTCACTATAACGCACGCAAACGCATGTGAACGCATGTTGACGCGAGTCCATTGCAAATGCATTGAAATGAAAACGCATTTGCACTGGATACGTTTTTGCGTTAAAAAAACGTTCATGACGGATGTTAAAAAAAACGTAGTCTGAAAGCAGCCTTAGTTGAAATGTTCTTTTTCTTGGGACAACCTCTTGAAGCCTGTGATTGGCTGCAGTGGTCAGTTGACTGAAACCAAATGAGAGCTGGAGCAGCATCTCACAAGGGGGTGAGGGTTTGGGTTGCTATACTTTGTGCTTAGAATGCACCATTTGTCATCGATCATAAGATATTGTAATACACAGTATTTGTTGTATAACACTGGCTAGACCTGCCCCATTATGTTTAGATGTGTTTCTAACAAAACTCACTAATTATATACCTGTCAGAATATATTGCAATGGAGTCAGATGGACCAACATTTATAATGGGCTGTGCAAACTACAACATTCTTGGCTTTCTGTGCACCACATGGATAATTGTAGATTTGTGATATAATTTATGCAAAATTCCAGATTTAGTGAATGTGTCAGACACTGGTTGTCCATACTCAACCCTGCTAAACACAACCCAAATTCCTAAAAGGTGGTCAGAGAAGTAGTGTCTCAAATTTTTCTGCAAAAATAGTGTGAGCTAAAGGCCCCGTCACACTAAGCAACATCGCTAGCAACATCGCTGCTAACGAACAACTTTTGTGACGTTGCTAGCGATGTTGCTGTGTGTGACATCCAGCAACAACCTGGCCCCTGCTATGAGGTCGTTGGTTGTTGCTGAATGTCCTGGGCCATTTTTTAGTTGTTGCTGTCCCGCTGTGAAGCACAGATCGCTGTGTGTGACAGCGAGACAGCAACAACTAAATGTGCAGGAGCAGGAGCCGGCTTCTGCGGAGGCTGGTAACCAATGTAAACATCGGGTAACCAAGAAGCCCTGTCCTTGGTTACCCGATATTTACCTTTGTTACCAGCCTCAGCCGCTCTCACTGTCAGTGCCGGCTCCTGCTCTGTGCACATGTAGCTGCAGGACACATCGGGTTAATGAACCCGATGTGTGCTGTAACTAGGAGAGCAAGGAGCCAGCGCTCAGTGTGCGCTGCTCCCTGCTCTCTGCACGTGTGGCTGGTCACTGGTTGCTGGTGAGCTCACCAGCAACTCGTGTAGCCACGCTCCAGCGATCCCTGCCAGGTCAGGTTGCTTGTGGGATCGCTGGAGCGTCGCAGTGTGACAGCTCACCAGCAACCTCCTAAAAAAATTGTTTAAAAGAACAGAGAGTCCTCAGTGGTTGATACCTTTTAATGGCTAACTGAAAAGATGGTAATAATTGCAAGCTTTCGAGACTACTCAGGTCTCTTAAGAGACCTGAGTAGTCTCGAAAGCTTGCAATTATTACCATCTTTTCAGTTAGCCATTAAAAGGTATCAACCACTGAGGACTCTCTGTTCTTTTAAACAATTTTTTTATCTCTACTGGCTAACACGGTACAAAGATATATTTTACCAGCAACCTCCTAGCAACTTACCAGCGATCCCTATCGTTGTTGGGATCACTGGTAAGTTGCTTAGTGTGACTGGACCTTAAGACTTGCAACTTTTTACACCAGATAAGTGGTGTGAAGACTTTTCATTGCACTTGTATTATCATACGTGTTCAACTCTTCAGCTATCAGTGAGGTTCCAGTCACTGTGCAGTTTGTTCTGCTCGTCACAGGAGAGTTTGTCTGCTTGTCATCATTGCAGCACGTGAAGAGGCTGCATGACATCCTCTAATTATGCCCCCTCCTGTGTCATTTTACATAAAGAATGGGTCTGGCTTCGCTATGGAAATGAGCTAGTCAGTGAGCCTCCTTCACATGCAGATGACACAGGGAACGCTGCATTGTACCGAGCATAACTCAAAGTGTTTTCTCTACTGGGCATCCCCTTCAAGTGAGATAGGAGATAGGTTGGTCACAACTAGAGCTGAGCGAAGCTTGCTTTTGAGTCAAATCTTCGGAAATTCGTAGTTTCACAAATCAAACAATTTGAAATTTAATTTGTAAAAGGAAAATAAAAAATGTTTGCCACTATTTCACAGAATGCTGAAGCATCTGAGAGCAGGCAAATTTCATTTTGCGTTGCCTCTTGGGTCTCCCCATAATGTCCTGCAGCTATGACATCTTACTTATTACCATTCTTTTGTACAGTGGTGGTCAGTACCTGGGCCATCACAGATCAATGGTTCCTGGTGGAGCACAGTTTGTATGTCAGAGTTATTTTCCAGCTCCAGAGTCAGTTGGTAATTCTCTTTCTTCTGTACAGTGTAAGCTACTATGACAAGCAGGTCTCTCTCTCGCTCTTAGGCCCTGTGCGCACACTGCATTTTTACCCACTTTTTTTGCGTTTTTGCTGTAACCTTTCTGCAGATATTCCCCAGCAAAACCTTTGGAAAAAAAATTGCTGTGCGCACACTGCGTTTTTTTTTCTCAAGAACATTATTTCTGGAAAATTTCTTCAGAAAAAGAATGAGCATGTCACTTTTTTTCTGCAGGTATCTATAGATAATGGTAAAAAAAAACGCAGGGACCAACCTGCAGGAAATAACGTGTCAAAAACGCATCAAAAACGCCGTAAAAACGAAGGTGCGTTATTGGTGCGTTTTTTGAACGCAAGTGCGCTAATCTTTCAGACTCAAGAAATTTCTTGAGAAAAATCCTTTTTCTAGTCCGCACAAGGCCTTATAATCAGCTGGTCTTCAATCTCCTGTACAATGTATGACTTGGGGGAGAGCAAACCTCACTGACCAGAAGTGTATTTTACAAGAAGTTACAAGTTTTTCAGTTTTGTAAATCTTACTAATTTATTTGTTATGAATAGAATTATTGGGGAAAATTCTGCAAAGTCAAAGAATTTGAATTTCAAAAGATTCGCTTATCTTTAGACACAACTACAACTATGTTTTGTTTTGTTGTTTTTAAGTATTTAACTGTCTGTAAAAAGACAACTTAATGCAGCCTTACTATGTTAAATGTGGAAGGGAAAGCCTTACCTGTCATATAAAATATTACTTCTTGCAAGATGTTAATACTAGTAAAGTAACCTAAGAACGAGAGCATTTTTTACTGTATTACATTGTCTGTTACAACTAATGTTGGAAATGGCTGTTACAGATTGCAGTAAATACCTATTGTGTTTCATACATATTAGGCTGCTTTCACACTTCCGTCTTTTTTCATCAGTCACAAATCCATGTTGTGACTGATGTGACGGATGCGTTGGAGATTGTGGTACAACTGATGGAATGGATCCGTTAAAAAACGGATCCATTGTAGCAGTTTGTACCTGGCAAAGAGAATCCAGCTGTAGCCGTGGGCAACTTGAGTGACTGCTGATAACGCAACTCACTTCAGTTGCTCCGTGGAGCTCACAGCAAGCGGCGGTGCTCTATGGCAGTTTCTGATGTAGCAGAACTGAAAGCGTTGTGGGATCTCGTGTGGATTACGTCCGCCCTGGAGGGGTAGTTGGAGATAAATAAAGTGGTGAATGAGGGTGTTTTTTTGTCTTTTATTTCAAATAAAGAATTTTTCGGTGTTTGTGTTTATTTACTTTCACTACAGTTTTGTGATGCAGGGTGTCTCATAGACGCCTGCCGTCACTAAGCTAGGACTTAGTGGCAGCTATGGGCTGCAATTAACTCCTTATTACCCCGATTTCCACCGCACCAGGGCATGGTAGAGTTGGAATGGACCTCCTGGGTCATCTAATCCAACCCTCTGCTCAAAGCAGGATTCACCAAATCATCCCAGACAGATGTCCGTCCAATCTCTTTTTAAAGACTTCCATTGAAGGAGAACTCACCATCTCTTATGGCAGCCTGTACCACTCGTTGATCACCCTCACTGTCAAAAAGTTTTTTCTAATATCAAATCTGTGTCTCCTCCCCATCAGTTTCATCCCATTGCTTCTAGTCTTTCCTTGTGAAAATAAGAATAAAACTGATCCCTCTACAGTGTGACAGACTTTAAGTTATTTGTAGACAGCTATTAGGTCTCCTCTCAGTCTTCTCTTTTGCAAGCTAAACAATCCTAAAGCTGGTGTCACACATAACGACGACGACAACGACGTCGCTGCTACGTCACCATTTTCTGTGACGTTGCAGCGACGTCCCGTCGCTGTCGCTGTGTGTGACATCCAGCAACGACCTGGCCCCTGCTGTGAGGTCGCCGGTCGTTGCTGAATGTCCAGCTTCATTTTTTGGTCGTCACTCTCCCGCTGTGACACACACATCGCTGTGTGTGACAGCGAGAGAGCGACGAAATGAAGCGATCAGGAGCCGGCACTGGCAGCTGCGGTAAGCTGTAACCAGCGTAAACATCGGGTAACCAAGGGAAGACCTTTCCCTGGTTACCCGATGTTTACGCTGGTTACCAGCCTCCGCTCTTGCTGCCAGTGCCGGCTCCTGCACTGTGACATGTGGCTGCAGTATGCATCGGGTAATTAACCCGATGTATACTGAAGCAAGGAGAGCAAGGAGCCAGCGCTAAGCAGTGCGCGCGGCTCCCTGCTCTCTGCACTGTGACATGTAGCTGCAGCACACATCGGGTTAATTAACCCGATGTGTACTGTACCTAGGAGAGCAAGGAGCCAGCGCTAAGCGCGGCTCCCTGCTCTCTGCACATGTAGCACAGCGACGTTATGATCGCTGCTTCTGCTGTTTGACAGCTAAGCAGCGATCATAACAGCGACTTACAAGGTCGCTGTTACGTCACCGAAAATGGTGACGTAACAGCGACGTCGTTGTCGCTGTCGCTTAGTGTGACACCAGCTTAAATCCTGTAACCGTTGTAAATATTTTGCAGGATACCGTATTTACCCAAGATGACGGATTGTGACTGATTAAAAAAAAAAAACAAAAAAAAAAACGGCAGTGTGAAAGCAGCCTTTAGGCCCCATATCAGGATATATATAAACAGCTACATTGTGATCAATCACAAACATATTTCATTGACACTAAAACTTCATTTCATATACTAATGTGTTAACATGAAGCCACCAGATTTATAAGCTAAGATCTCTTTCATAAAGGTTTGCAGCTATAACATGTACATATTTTACATACAAGATACATACAATTCCTGTTCGGTATTATGTTTTTAAATAGGGAATAGAAAAACTGCCCTCTAAAACAATAGTATTTTTGTAGGCATAATATATTTGAGCGGCAATTATGCAAAGCAATTTCCCTCCAATTAGGATCTTATTTGACTGAAAATAACTGCAAGATTAGTCAAACAGTCCATTATATTTATTCTTTTAGCAAACAGTATAATAACAATAATATATGACTCCTTTCTAAAATAAAAAATGATTAAATGAACATTCTTAACCCCTTAGTGACGGAGCTAATTTTCACCTTAATGGCCAAATTTTGCAATTCTGACCAGTGGCATTTTATGAGGTTATAACTTAAAACGCTTCAACGGATCCCAGTGATTCTGAGATAGTTTTTTCGTTACATATTGGACTTCATATTAGTACTACATTTTGGACAATATTTTTTGCGTTTATAAAAAAAATTGAATTTGACAAAAATTTTAGAAAATTTAGCAATTTTCAACTTTTGAATTTTTATACCGTTAAACCAGAGAGTTCTGTCACACAAAATAGTTAATAAATAACATTTCCCACTAGTCTACTTTACATTAGCGGAATTTTTGAAACAAAATTTTTTGGGGTTAGGAAGTTAGAAGGGTTCAAAGTTCATCAGCATTTTCCCAGTTTGTCAGCCAAATTTACAAAATCTTTTTTTTTTTTTAGGGACCACATCACATTTAAAGTGACTTTGGGGGACCTAGGTGACAGAAATTACCCAAAAGTGACACCATTCTAAAAACTGCACCCCTCAAGGTACTCAGAATCACATCCAAGAAGTTTATTAACCCTTCAGGGGCTTCACAGGAATTAAAGCAATGTGGAATAAATAAAAAAATATATATATATATTTTACCTAAAAATGTTGCTCTAGCACTTATTTGTTCACTTGTAGAAGAAGTAAGAAAACAAAATGGAACACAAGGTTTGTTCCCCAGTTTCTCCTGAGCGTGCTGATACCCCACATGTAGTCAGAAACCTCTGTTTGGACAAATGGGAGGGCCTGGAACAGAAGGAGCAATATTTGAATTTTGGAAAACAAATGTTGCTGAAATAGATTGTGGGTACCATGTTCCATTCTTGGAACGAAAGGAGAAATATTTGAATTTTGGAAAGCAAATTTGGCTAAAAAAGATTATGGGTACCATGTTGAATTTTTAGGGCTCCTAAGGTACCTAGACAGCAGAAACCCTCCACAACTAACCCCATTTTGGAAACTAGACCCCTCAAGGAATTTTAGATGTTTAGAGAGAACTTTGAACTCCCGGGGGCTTAACAGAATTTTATAATGTTGAGCTGTGAAAATAAAAAAATAATTAATTTACCACAAAATTGTTACTTCAACCAAGTAGCTTTTTTTTCCACAAGGGTATCAGGGAAAAAATGCACCATTGTGCAATTTCTCCTGAGTTTGCCGATACCTCATATGTTCTGGAAATCAACTGTTTGTGTGCACGGCAGGGCTCGGAAGGGGAGGAGCGCCATTCGACTGCAAAATTGTCTGGAATCATTAGCGAATGCCATGTTGCATTTGGAGAGGCCCTGCAGTGCCTAAACAGTGGAGCTCCCCCAGAAGAGACCCCATTCTGGAAACTAGACTTCTCAAGGATTTTATCCAGTGGTATAATGAGCATTTTGAACCCGCAGTTACTTCACAGAATTTGATACCCTTAGAGCGTCATATTGAACATTTTTATTTTTTTCACAAAAATGTTGCTTCAGGACCAAATTTTTCACTTTTTCAAGAGGAAACACCAAAACGTGGACCCCACAGTTTGTTATCCAATTTCTTATGAGCGCAGGGATACCCCAAAGCAAAAACCTCTGTTTCGACAAATGGGAGGGCTTGGAATGGAAGGAGTACCACTTGAATTTTGGAAAAGCTGAAATAAATTGCGGGCACCGTCGCATTTGCAGGGCCCATAGGGTACCTATACAGCAGAAACTCCCCACAAGTGACCCCAATTTGGAAACTAGACCCCGCAAGGATTTTATTCAGGAGTATAGTGAGCATTTTGAACCCCCAGGGACATCACAAAAATGATGCTCTAGCAGCAAATTTCTCACTTTTAGGCTATGTGCCCACGATCCAGCAACACTGAGTCTGTGGAGATGTAAGTGTTGTCCACGGAAGAACGCAGCTACCCATACCCACGATCCAGGTTCGGGCTGCTGCTGACTTTAGCTCTATTTTTTCCGCAGAGAACACTCGTCTCCACAGCATAAATTGACATGCTGGAGCGCCAGATGTCAGTTTATGCTATGGAGAAAATAAGCACAGTGAGCACGGGATTTCTAAAAATCCTTCCACTGCGCTTCTACTGTACAACGCAGCGTTTTTGACATAGTGAAAACACAGCGTCCAAATCGCTTGAAACCCTAATCGCTCGCACACAGCCTAAAAAACTAGGAAGGATGGATGGATAGATAGACAGACAGAGAGATTTCAAACACATATATAATGTCCCACCCCTCTACATATTGTAAGCTGGCACTCTTTAGTGACTTTCATGTGGCACTAAAGGGTGTCTAGCCTTGTATTCAGCCAAAAAAGAAATAATTAAAAAAACCACATGGGGCCCCCCATTTTTGATAGCCAGCTAGGGTAAAACAGATGGCTGCAGAGTACAAACCACAGGTGACAGCTTTACCTTGGTTGGTGATCCAATTTGGAGGGCACCCCAGGCTCTTGTTTATAATTATTTATACATAAATAATATAAAAAAAGAGTGGGGTCCCCCCCCCAAATTGTTTCACCAGCCAAGGTAAAGCGGATAGCTGTGGTCTGGTATTCTCAGGGTTGGAAGGTCCATAGTTATTGGCCCTTCCCACCCTAAAAATAGCAAGCCGCAGTCACCCCAGAAGTGGTGCATCCATTAGATGCGCCAATCCTGATGCTTCGCCCCGACTCATCCCGTTGTCCTGGTGCGGTGGCAAACGGAGTAATAAATGGGGTTGATATCAGATGTGTAATGTCACCTGGCATCAAGCCCAGCAGTTTAGTGATGTCATGGCGTCTATTAGATACCAAACATCACTATCAGTAATGGATAAATAAAACGACAAAAAAAATATTTGAAAAAAACACTTCCCAAAACATTCCTTTTTTCACCAATTTATTGTAAAGAAAAAAAAAATCCGGTCCCCTGTAATTCATTTTGAAGGTCCCACGACGACTCTGGACCTTCTAGAATATGGGGGGCATGCTCAGAGAATGTATCCCCCATTTTCTAGGAGTGCAGACCCTCCATGTGAGAAGTGTGGGTGCAAAGATTCTGCACCTACTCTCCCTGGGTCCACAGCAGCAGAGTGCATGCAGCCAGCTCAGCGTTTCTCAAAGGAGGACGCTGAGCTGACAGCCGCTCTCTGCGCATGCGGCCAGCATCTGTTGTGAAGGAGGAGCGATCGCTGGGGATCATCGCTGCACTAGGTGCGGGGGACACCGGGGAACATCAGGGGGGTTTGGGGGGTGACCTAGTTGGACCCAGAGAGGAGTTTTCTGTCGCATGTGTCATGGCACATGCGACAGAAATCAAAGGAAGAGGGTGAATGCGGGCGACGAGCTAGTCTGCGTGCCACCATCTTGGATTATCGGGAGGGGGTTGGGGGTCGGGGGGCACATTGGCGACACCGGGCAACCGGAGGAGATTTATCTCCCGTCTGACATGCTTGATCATGCCAGGTGAGAGATAAATAATTTTTACCGGTGCTGTCATTTACTGTAACGTGATCATCATGGTGTATATGTGTCACCCCAGCGATGTCGCTCCAGCCTCATGGACGCCACAAAGTCTTCTTCTGTATATGGCAAACAGGTATGTCAGATTTTGTATGTGTTGTGACGCCACTCACTGTTTGCGGTCAGGGATATGGGTGACCGCCACTGCAGATTTAACGAGCGTCTGGGGCTGATGGGGTCTGCAGTCGGATGATGTGGCCTCCCGTGAGTGAGGCTGGCCCCAGGGGCTTGGGTTTCTAAGGTAGCAGGTCAGGAATAACTCAGTCCAGAAAGTCTTTCAACTCGTTTTTACTCACTTTTTCTGTTATAGTGAGCTGACCCGGGTGATGCTGCATTAAACTAGGTGAAGCCAGGTATCCTTCAAGCCAGTGTGAGTGTAGCCATTAATTCGCCTTCCTAACACTCTTTGTTCGGATAACCCCTGACTTGAAGTACCGTGGGGTCTATCCAGGGAAGTCGCTACTGCCTTTTCTCCCCTTTTTGGACCGTTTGCCGGCAGCGTGGACCAGGTGAGATGGCTTCTGGGTCTGTCTCCTTATGGGTCCCTGCGTTGCTGCTGAGGCTTGGACTCTGTGCGGTTGGTGAGGTACTTGTAGTACCCTCACCGGCAGGTTTAGCAGATATTTAAACTTGAGTCTACTCTAGGGACCTGTTCCCCATACGTGCCTAGTCACCAGCAGTCCCCGTACTCGACCGACTCTCTTTCTGTCTTTCTGACTGACTGGTAACCGTTCTCCCCTGCTAACGGCTACTCGATGCGCAGGGTCTGACTAGTGTGTGCGTGCGTCTCCCTTAGCAACTGCCGCGCACCACTACCAGACTGGCTCGCTCCACTCCTTTCCTTTCAGCCTCTGCACTTTAGCTCCCAGCCCCTCCACTACACCCCTTGACACGAATTGAAGGCCAGACCCCTCCAGGGACTGCCCAAGGGTCCCATCTAATGGTGTTGGAGACCTGGTTGCTATGTGTCTGTGCATACACACCTCATTCCGGCCTTTAGGATTACCTGGAAGTACTGTCCCAGCAAGGGTGCAGTACTCAGTGGTGCCTGACCGGGTCAGGGGCGCCACATATACCAGTGATCACGTGACCGGGGACCGGAAAAAAAACGGCCTGAATCATGATCTCCAGGGTCTCAGCTACCCCCGGTGATTTTCCGACGCTGGGGGGTGCTACAGTCTTTTTTTTTTTTTTTGGCAGAGTGTCTCAAAGCGTTGGAACCGAATAAGTACCCTGCAGTTCTGACATTTTGAGACGTTAGGCCATCATTAAGGGGTTAAAGGGGTTTTCCCCACAAAGTTCCACTTAAATCAATAGATCTTGGAATAATAAGTGCCACAATTGGATGTCTTTGAACGAAAAAAAAAAGTTCCTGTGCTGAGATAATCTTATGTATGTGCCCCTGTTATGTGTTGTGTAATGGACACACAGGGTCATGGGCTGATCATACCACAGATCCTGGGTCGGGGAGGAAGCACAAAAGTACACAGACAGGACAGCACGGGACCTTAAATAATTCTTTCTTGGAGATAAAACATTTTTTGTTTTTAAAACAAACAGGGAAAAGTTTTATCCTGTGCTGTAATGTCTTTATTTTCTTTTGCATCCTCCCTGGCCTAGGAGCTGTGATGGTATGGAACTTATTATTATTCCAAGATCTAGTGTTTAAAATGAACTTTAAAATTAACTTTGCTTGTTGGAAAATCCCTTTTAACTTAGTGAAGTCATTTTCATGTACTTTATTTAGAAAATTCTATATTATTAGAGAGCACCCGTTGTTTAGAATTCACATTCTAGAGGACTAGTCTTATCTTCCATTACCCAGACTGCCCATTTATTTATATGGATAATGTGTAATGTTGAAAATAATTGAACAATAAAAAAAACACTGCATTCTTGCAAATACAGTGCCACACCTATCCGCAAGGTAATGTTTGAGGTATTGAGCAGCACCTGTCACTTGAAAACAACGGAGTTGCATATCATACACAATCCATTTTCTGTTGTGGCACTGTTTCTGAAAAAAGGCAACCATATAATATTATCCTGTGATGGCACTACATAGAAATGAAATGCTTATTATAAGGTTTCCTTACAAACCAAAGCTGATAATGACAAGTTGGTGAACACCGCTTAAGTAGACGGTTAGAGTTCTACAGGAGCTCCAAGTGATCAAGACATATAAATAGTCTTTTCAGAGAAGAAATCTAGTTGCGACCTACTTGAGGTTGCAATCCTAAAAGTCAATATAAACCCTTTAACGATCCTTGTCACATAACTTAAAGTACCGTCACACTAAGCACATCGCTAGCAACATCGCTGCTGAGGCACAACTTGCTAGCGATGTTGCTGTATGTGACATCCAGCAACAACCTGGCCCCTGCTGTGAGGTCGCTGGTTGTTGCTGAATGACCATTTTTTAGTTGTTGCTCTCCCGCTGTGGAGCGCACATCGCTGTGTGTGACAGCGAGAGAGCAACAGCTGAATGTGCAGTGAGCAGGGAGCCGGCTTCTGCGGAAGCTGGTAACCAATGTAAATATCGGGTAACCAAGAAGCTCTTTCCTTGGTTACCGGATATTTAACTTTGTTACCAGAATCCGCCGCTCTCACGCTGTGAGTGCCGGCTTCCTGCTCCCTCCACACATAGCCAGACTACACATCGGGTAATTAACCCGATGTGTACTCTGGCTAGGAGTGCAGGGAGCCAGCGCTAAGCGGTGTGCGCTGGTAACCAAGGTAAATATCGGGTGTGTTACCCGATATTTACCTTAGTTACCAAGCGCAGCATCGCTTCCACATGTCGCTGCTGGCTGTGGACTGGTCACTGGTTGCTGGTGAGATCTGCCTGTGTGACAGCTCACCAGCAACCTGTGTAGTGACGCTCCTGCGATCCCTGCCAGGTCAGGTTGCTGGTGGGATCGCTGGAGCGTCGCTTAGTGTGACGGTACCTTTAGCATAAGAAGCCAAAGCAGAAACTCAATTTCCAGGGATGTTTGCCCATCTTCAGTGCAAAGCAGGAGATCTAGTATGGCTGGATGACAGGCCTCTGACAGAGGATGTAAGGGGTAAGATTTCTCCTTGTGTAGAGTGCCAAGTTTGGTGTAGGAATTTTTAATATGCAAGTATCCTCTTTAGAGACAGACAAACTCTAGACCTATTGGATGTATTAATCCTAAAAGTCAATATCCCCCTCTAACAGGCCTTGCCACCTCTACCTCCACTAGGTGGCATGAGAGTTCTTCTCTTTCTCTCAGAAGAGATAGTTCAAATCCTAGAGGGTATTGAATGTATACCCTTATGCCAACTAGGTAACAGCAAAAACTTTTAAATATGGCCAAGAAAACAGGCTTTAAATGAATTTCCTATTGGTTTCTAGGATACTGAAGGAATTAATGCCTATGTGCCTAGTAGTCTAGTTTCCATCTGTTTTCAACTTTATAATGGTTTGTTTGGCACCAAGTAATGACTGCCAGATCATTGTGTGTTCCGGAATCCACTTTTCTCAATACAAGTCTATAGGACTGAGAACGAGGCTACAGAACCTCGTTCTGAATTCCCGTAGAACTGCAAGAGAGGATTTAAAAGGGACCTCCACTTCCCTTAACAACCACCGTGTAACTTGGCAGCTCACAACTCCAGTCACGGGTGCCGGAGCAGGGGTGAAGACGGCTACAGGAGAGTATGTATCTGCATATATTACAAAAGAAAAATATGTACACCACACTGCTAACCCCAATGAACCGCGCCTGGATACTTCTGTGTGGCAGGAAAATAGAAGAAAACAAAAATATCCAGCTCTTCTTCCACTTAAAATGCCTTTATTAGTTGTCTCACATGGCAATAATAGAAAAGTCACAGCCAAAACATAAAAATACAGATGCGTTTCGGAAAGAATACCTTAGTATTTGCATATAAAACCTCTAAAATCATTAGAATTTATTCTGTTTCCTATATGACATACAATATTATCTGAACCATTCAACATATATTACACTTACATACAAGACCCCTAAAAAGGAATAAAAGAGGGGAGGTGTAGATATGGGTCTAGAAGGGTAATACAGTTAGGTCCAGAAATATTTGGACAGTGACACAAGTTTTGTTATTTTAGCTGTTTACAAAAACATGTTCAGAAATACAGTTATATATATATATATATAATATGGGCTGAAAGTGCACACTCCCAGCTGCAATATGAGAGTTTTCACATCCAAATCGGAGAAAGGGTTTAGGAATCATAGCTCTGTAATGCATAGCCTCCTCTTTTTCAAGGGACCAAAAGTAATTGGACAAGGGACTCTAAGGGCTGCAATTAACTCTGAAGGCGTCTCCCTCGTTAACCTGTAATCAATGAAGTAGTTAAAAGGTCTGGGGTTGATTACAGGTGTGTGGTTTTGCATTTGGAAGCTGTTGCTGTGACCAGACAACATGCGGTCTAAGGAACTCTCAATTGAGGTGAATCAGAACATCCTGAGGCTGAAAAAAAAGAAAAAATCCATCAGAGAGATAGCAGACATGCTTGGAGTAGCAAAATCAACAGTCGGGTACATTCTGAGAAAAAAGGAATTGACTGGTGAGCTTGGGAACTCAAAAAGGCCTGGGCGTCCACGGATAACAACAGTGGTGGATGATCGCCGCATACTTTCTTTAGTGAAGAAGAACCCGTTCACAACATCATCTGAAGTCCAGAACACTCTCAGTGAAGTAGGTGTATCTGTCTCTAAGTCAACAGAAAAGAGAAGACTCCATGAAAGTAAATACAAAGGGTTCACATCTAGATGCAAACCATTCATCAATTCCAAAAATAGACAGGCCAGAGTTAAATTTGCTGAAAAACACCTCATGAAGCCAGCTCAGTTCTTGAAAAGTATTCTATGGACAGATGAGACAAAGATCAACCTGTACCAGAATGATGGGAAGAAAAAAGTTTGGAGAAGAAAGGGAATGGCACATGATCCAAGCACACCACATCCTCTGTAAAACATGGTGGAGGCAACGTGATGGCATGGGCATGCATGGCTTTCAATGGCACTGGGTCACTTGTGTTTATTGATGACATAACAGCAGACAAGAGTAGCCGGATGAATTCTGAAGTGTACCGGGATATACTTTCAGCCCAGATTCAGCCAAATGCCGCAAAGTTGATCGGACGGCACTTCATAGTACAGATGGACAATGACCCCAAGCATACAGCCAAAGCTACCCTGGAGTTCATGAGTGCAATAAAGTGGAACATTCTGCAATGGCCAAGTCAATCACCAGATCTTAACCCAATTGAGCATGCATTTCACTTGCTCAAATCCAGACTTAAGACGGAAAGACCCACAAAGAAGCAAGACCTGAAGGCTGCGGCTGTAAAGGCCTGGCAAAGCATTAAGAAGGAGGAAACCCAGCGTTTGGTGATGTCCATGGGTTCCAGACTTAAGGCAGTGATTGCTTCCAAAGGATTCGCAACAAAATATTGAAAATAAAAATATTTTGTTTGGTTTATTTGTCCAATTACTTTTGACCTCCTAAAATGTGGAGTGTTTGTAAAGAAATGTGTACAGTTCCTACAATTTCTATCAGATATTTTTGTTCAAACCTTCAAATTAAACGTTACAATCTGCACTTGAATTCTGTTGTAGAGGTTTCATTTCAAATCCAATGTGGTGGCATGCAGAGCCCAACTCGCGAAAATTGTGTCAGTGTCCAAATATTTCTGGACCTAACTGTATATCTTATCTTTCTAGGCTGTTAGGCTAAGTTCACACATCCTGTGTTTTGCATCAGTCACAATCCGTAGCCTTGAGGAATTACGGAATCCTGCAAAATATTTTGCAGGAATCCTGTATTTCCCCATAGACTTCTATTAGTGACGGATTGCGACTGATGACCCTGCGTTGCATCCGCTGCGTCGCGGTCCGTCGTTTTTGACTGACCGCCGAGCGGGGAGCAACGCAGAATGTAACGTTTTTCGGGCCGTCAAAATTAACGCGCCGCGCAGGAATCCGTCGCCATCCGTCAAGCTTGTAATGCATGTCTATGGTGCTGGATTCCGTCGTAATCCGTCTTACAACGGAATCCAGCGCAGGATTCCGTCATGCTCTACTGAGCATGCCCAGCATGCTTGGCACGCCCACTGGGCTGTCCCAAACACAGACGGATCATGACTGATCCGTCAAAAAACGGACGCACAGCGGATGTAACGGACGCAACTGATCCGTTTTTTCACAGGATTCCTGTGAAAGGAATCCTGTGAAAAACACATCAGTTGCATCAGTTGACATCTTGAAAATGACTGATCCGTTGCTGACGGACCTGACGGATTGAAAACACAGGATGTGTGAACTTAGCCTTAGTTGGGATTGTTATCTGTGGCAGTTGCTGTTTAGTATACTTGCAACACATAGTACCAAACTAATTAGCTCTGCTTTGTCCTCTGCTGGGGAAAATAATGAATTATTAGATTTTTTTGGATTATTGCCTTATGAAAGGAATTTACGTATATGCTACATATTAAATAGAACACTTTCTATGGGAAGCATAACTAGTCAAGGCTTCTATTTTGCTTTTTTTATAGAGCGTTGAGAATGTAACATTTTCTACTTTTTATTATTTACAGCTTGAAGATGGGCATTCCCTTTTTGACTACAATGTGGGCTTGAATGACATTGTACAACTTTTAATCCGTTCACACTCGGATGATGCAACTCCTTCCACAAAGAAAAAGGACTCGGATGGTAAAGCCCATCCAAATTCTGCAAACAAGCACAAATCGCGTGTCAGTTCCAATGCTACTCAGCCATCTACTTCTGCCCGAGCCTTCCTCATTGACCCAGGCATTGGTATTTATAAGGTTTGTATTGGCTTTATCTAGATTGCATTTGCTTAAAGTTGTAGGTAAATTTCTACTTTCTAATTTTACAGTTTTTAATTTAAATTTTGCCAATAGCAAAAAAATGTAAACCATTCCTAAAAGTTGAGAACTTAGAAAGGGGTCTTGTTCTTTTGCTTTTTTTTCTCAATTTAACTAGCTGTCACTTATTTAATGCCAAACCCAGGACTTCTTTGTGGTGCTCAAAGTGTGAATTAAAATCATAATTGTAATATAAAATAGTTTATAAAACTAATTTAGACATGCGTGTAACTACAATCACAATATAAAGACATTTGCTCTTTACTATTTATTAGCAAGACAAAAGTACAAAGTTTTCTATTTAGTGCTGGACATCAGATGCAGTTCAGGGTTTTTTTTTCTTCCCAATATTAAAATCACATGCAACTATAAGTAGCACAGCAATATCCACTTTAGAGAAGGATGGGGGGGGATTGTATTTATGTTCTGTGTTGCACAATTTACTTCTGAAGACTATCATTGGCCTCATTGAGATTTCCGTTTTTAGTGTAATGTTCTAATCATGGTTTCACAAGTAGAACATACACCGTGTTTTTCCAAAAATAAGACACTGTCTTATACTTTTTTTTTTTCTTCTTCTTCATTTTTTGCCCCTAAAAAACGTTAACACTTATTTTTGGAGTAGGTCTTATTCTTGGAGAAACATGGTTGGGGGTAAGTTTACCCCACCAAAAAAAAAAGCAGACCCCCTTCCCAGGAGACTCATATTTACCAGACCCCGGGCATCTTTGTGGCTCCCAGGTCCTCCCTGTGATCTTCAGCGGGCCCTCTCAGCAGGTATGCTGCACACCGTCCTCCCCTGCTTCTGGCCAACACACTCACATACATCAGATTGCGCACACACTCTCATACACATATGCGCACACACATTCACTGATCTGATTGCACACACACTCACTAGTCACACACCACATCCGGCGGTTCAGAATGCCTCTGGCTGCAGGGAAAGATGGGAGGAAGTTACGCATCAGAGGTCCTGTAAGCATTCCATCCGCAGCCACAGGTCCTTGTGTTCCACCGCACTGCGTTTCAGGATTCTGCTGCCAGATGAAATCAGTATCGCTGGATATGGTGAGTGTGTGTGTGTGTGTGTGTGTGTGTGTGTGATCTGATGGGTGTGGGTGTGCGATCCACTGCAGGGCCTCCTGCTTGGCGTCTGGTAACAATGATTGAGGGGTGTCCGCTTTCTATATTGAAGTGTCTGCAGTATTCTTTAACTTTTTTTTATTTCCATGTACACATCATTATTGAACCACGACTAGGGCTTATATTTAATGCTGAAAATCCCTGCTAGGAATTATTTTAGGGGGAGGGCTTAGTTTTGGAAAAACACGGTAGTCTGTGTGGCTTTTTTTTGTGAACCATGTATCTTAAAAAAACCCCCAAAAAACCAAACAAACATGGAGGTGTCCATATTTGAGTCTTGTTTAAAAATCAAGCATACAAGTCTATGGGTCTGTGAAAATCACAGATAACACACGAATGCTACCTGGGTGCGTTTCTGATGATATCCTTTTTAAACATTAAAATAGTTAGAGCTTTACCATTTTTTTTTTTTTTTTGTAATACAGGTAAATTCTTAATTGTAAAACCTTACCAAAGGTTATGAAAATTTGATCCAGCACAATGAAAATCAGTTCATTTTTCAAAAACGTCAGCTCAGGGCGAAAAAAATAAGCCATCACGCAGCCCCAGATCCCAAAACATGAGAACATTACTAATGATGAGCGAACCCGAGGTTCGGTGAACGTACCACACACAGACTTTACACAAAAACCAGAGATCAGATTGGGAGTTCCGGTGCTTTATGTATGAACACTAATCACACAAGCATCACTGTGCTCAGGTATGCTCGGTGCTCGGCCCTGTGCGATCTTCTTGCAGTGTATGATCGGCTCACACTGAGGGTAACAACAGCATGATCAGCTGTAGTGTGCAGCAAAAATAGAAAGGGAAAACCTCTCCCGCCCCAGATTCTGTTTATGGCTGGCTGCATTTGAGCGGAAACCTGAACTGCCCAATTAGTGATTTTTATTGGGATTCAGGTCAAGTCTGGGTCTCAAACCGAACTTTATCTAAAGTTCGGATGAAGCCGCTGAACAGAATTTCCAACAGGTCCATTCATCTCTACTCATGAACATACCACCAGGACGTAGGCTTCCATTTATGTAAAGTTCACTAGTCTGGTTGAGCGGATCCGAACTGTAAAAGTCCGGATCTGCGTGGTTTCAAAGATTTCCGGGTGCTGGATCCGGAATTCCAGGTGCACAATCCGGATCAGGCACTGGCGAAAATAATTGAAAAATAAAGAAATAAAAACAGGAATAAAACAGCGTTTCATACTTACCGAGACTGTGTCATGGTGGCACACTGCTTCTGGGTTACGCATCCACTTCCTGTACTGTGCAGCTTTCCGTGTTTTCCCCGCCCACCGGCCGTCCCCTTGTCTGTGATTGGTTGCAGGCGGACGCGCCCCCAGCCTGTGACAGTATCTGCTTGCCATGCAGTCATCGTGGCTCTCATTATCTGTACAGCCAGCGGTCGTGCTCTATGGCCACTGGCTATGTAGCAGGGCTTAAGCGGCGTGGGACCTCGTGTCGATTACGCCGGACCTGCAGGGTGTTGGGGGTTAATAAAGAGGTGAAGGAGGGTGTGTGTTTCATACTTTATTCCAAATAAAGGATTTTTCTCTGTTTATTTACTGTCATTTACAGGTTAGTGTGATGCAGGTATCTCATAGACGCGTGGGCCATTACTAACCTAGGGCTTAGTAGCAGCTGTGCGCTGCTATTAACCCCTTATTATCCTGATTGCCACCGCTCCAGGGCAATCGAGAAGAGCTGGTATTGTATCGGGATTGTCACATCTAATAGATGCGGCAATACCTGGCAGCTGCGGGCTGAGACTACCAGCCCCCAGCCGGCATTATCATGGCTGGAGATAAAAATTAAGGGGGACCACTCATCGTTTTTTTTTTAATTATTTAAATAATATAAAAAAAAGCTGTATCACCGGCAGAGCCACACACTTTTGACAGGAGCGTGCATGTGTTTCTAGGTACATGCACGCTCTTGCTCAGGGAGTGCAGGCTGTGCCGGCTGATGTCATGTCAGACTTGTACGAGTCTGACAGCGCACCACCGGCACAGCCACACACTTCTGACAGGAACGTGCATGTGTTTCTGAAAGACATGCTTGTTCACCATACTGACCCACAGACACTTGCACTGCTTTCCCCACCCACCGGCCGTCCTGCCGCCTGTGATTGGTTGCAGTCAGTTGACACGCTGCCACTCGGTGGGGGTGCGTGTAGCTGCAACCAATTACACGCGCTGGTGGGTGGGCAAAACAATGAATATTGAATTGTCGGCTCCGGAAGAGAAAAGCATGATCCGGAAGGAGTTTGCTGCCATGACAGCCTCGGGTGAGTACACCGCGCGCGCTCCTACCCCATTATCCCTTCCACAAATGTTTTTAATCTTTGGATTTTGGTCCCCATAGACTTATATGGGCACCGGAATCCGGAGCGGATCCGGATTTTTTTTTCAATTCGGCAGGGATCCGCCGGTCTCTGATTTTAGCGGATTCGATCAACCCTATTCACTGGCTAATCTCTCAGTCAAACCTTTCTGTAACGTGAACCCTAAGGGAACTAGTAAATACAATTATAAGTGAGGAAAGATTTTTAAAAACATGCAAAAGATAAAAGAAAACACAAGTTCAAATCACCCCCTTTTTGCCTCATTGTATAAATCTATTTATATAGTTTTATTTTCAACAATCAAAATGTAAAATAAATGAATCTGATCGGTAAACAGCGTGACGAGAGGAAAAAAAATTAAAACGGAAGAAAAAAATTAAAAATAATTACATTTTTATGATCTGTTTTTATTGAAATTTTTTCATCAAAATATGATTACATAAAGAATGCAACAAAGAGTATGAATAAAAAACTGAATAATACAATAGCCACATCCTCCTTATATTATCGACCCGATGACTGAATATGACGGTCGCAACGGTTTATCTCGATATCGTATCGCACAACCACATATTACTTAAGGGAAGCCTCCGGGTCGGTTTGATATTTTCCAACCTAACCTGAATCTCCTCAAGATATGGCTAACTAGATTTCAAACAACAAAGAAAAATAAGTATTCCAAGAGTATTAAAAACAGAAGAAAATAGGGGGGGGAGAAGGACAGAGGAAAATAAGAGACCAAGAGGGATTGGACAAAGGGTTGGAGGGGAAGGTAAGGAGAGTGTGTGGGTATGTGCTGTTACCGAAACAAGGCTTGGAAGTCCGAGGACTCCTTGAACAACACCCAGGGTTGCCAGACCTTAATAAATTTTTCGTTACTTCCCATCACCATTGCTGAAAGTTCCTCCATGTGACAAATATGTGACAGCTCCGTCTGCCATTCCCCGATAGTGGGGGCCTCTGTGGCTCTCCAGTGCCTAGGAATGACCACTCGGGCTGCTATCAAGCAAAATCGTAGAAGGCTCTTCTTTTGCTGCCTTACCGAGCCGGGTAGAATTGACAGAAGTGCTATTTTAATTGAGGGGGTGATGTTCTCACCAGACATTTGATTATACACTTAAAATGCCTGAGACCAGAAGTTTGACAATTTCTGACATGCCCACCAAATATGGGTCAGCGTGCCTTTGTCCATTCCGCATCGGCAGCAGCATTCCGATACTGATGGACAGACTCTGTGTAATGTGGCAGGACACTGGTACCATCTCGCTAAGAGCTTGTAGCTCTTTTCCTGAGCACTACAAGCTACTGAAATTTTGTGAGAGAACAGGAAGGCCTTCCGCTTTTCCTCTTCCGAAAAACTGAGACCAAGTTCGGTTCCCCACATTCGGATATACCCAGGGTCCTCCGAACCGCGGGCCTCAATAATCAAACGATATATGAGTGAGATCGAGTGTGTGGGCGGTGAAGACTGAAAAAATAAACGTTCAAACGGCGTGGACGTAGTCGGATCTGGGGGAAGTCCCCCCCCCGAGCCATGACCGCACAAAAGAGTGTAGCTGCACATATTCAAACCAGTTCCAAGTGAAGGTCTGGGAATGTGGCCTGTATGTCTGCGAAAGGAGGCAGGTGTTTACCCTGTAAGATCTGCCCCAATCTGATGTCCAACCCCCTCTCCCATCCGAGAAACCTGTCTGCATTGCATCCCGGAGGGAAGCCTGGATTATCGAACAGGGGAGCCAATGGGGTGCGACTACCCGAAAGGCTGCCCTTGCATTTTATGTCCTCCCAAGCTTCCAAAGTCGCCCTGAACAGAATCCCATTTGGGTCTGTCTGTTTCTTTACCGCCTCCATATCCTCTTTCTGAATCCATGGGAGTCCTCTAAGAGGGACCTGTGAAAAAGTTTGTTCCAACTCCACCCACTGTTTGGTCTCTTTGTGATATCGCCAATCAATCAAACGGGCAACCAGGGAAGCTCTATGATAGGCCTGTAAGTCCGGCAACCCAGCTCCTCCCCTCTGCTTGGATCGGTCCAGTGTCTTGTAGCTAATCCAAGGCTTACCTCCTTTCCAAACAAAACGGATCAGTGCGGACCTCAGGGTCTTAAAGAAGGCTGAAGGAGGATTTATGGGGACTGTCTGAAAAATATAAAGGAACCTCGGGAGGATGTCCATTTTAAAAGAATTTATCCAACCAAACCACAAGAGAGGTTTCCTATTATAGGTCTCCAGGTCTTTGAGAGTTTTATTTAAGAGGTTCTGGTAATTCAAAGAGTACAGCAGGCTTAACTTGGAAGGGACCGAAACTCCGAGATACTTGATTGATGTGTTTTGCCATCGAAAGGGGAATTTACATTTTAGGATTGTAACCTCAGCCGGGTTCAGGGATATATTTAATGCCTGCGTTTTGGAGTAGTTTATTTTGAAATTACTCAAGTTACTAAACCGTTCGAATTCTTTTATTAACGAGGGGAATGAGACCAAAGGCTGGGAGGTGTACAGCAGAAGGTCATCCGCATACATAGCTGTTTTATATTCCTTCTGCCCAAGGCTCAGACCATGTACGTTGGGGTTCCCCCTAATTGCCACCGCAAGGTGCTCCATTACTATGACATAAAGAAGGGGAGATAGGGGGCAACCCTGTCGGGTGCCATTTTTGATCGCTACCGGGTCAGAGAGGGCACCGTTAGCCCTGACACGAGCTGATGGAAATAATTACATTTTTATCACTAAAAAGTTGTTGTAACAACCGATTTCCAATTTTAACAAGGGGAATAGGTAAAATAATGTGTTAAATAATTTCTCCTGAATGTAGCAATAAACATAAATAAAATGGCAAATAAGCTCTTGTAGTGCCTTGTGCATTGTAGTGCCCCTATATTGTGATCAGCTTGTGCTTGTGGAGATACACACCCTGTAAATTAAGCGGTCTTTCCTCGCTACAATAATGCCAAACATGTGGACATTAACTGTGGTTTAGACATATTGTAGTGCTCAGAAGGGAGGGGAGCATTTGTATTTGGGAATGCAGATTTTAGTGGATTTCTTATTTGAGGGGTGATTTTCCAAAGCCTTTGTGAGAACAGTAACGTGGAAGCCCCCAATATTTTCATTAGATGACAGATCACCTGTTAGACCCAGCTCCTCTCATGGTCTAATAGGTCACAATAGCCAGGTAATGCAGTAATTTGACCTTGGGTTGCCATGGCAACTATCGGACTTCCATGATCAGGTTGTGAAATGCTGATGGGTTGCAACTTAGTATTGCTGGTCCTCATGGCACCCATGTTTGTAGTTAAGTATTTGCTGAAATAGAATGCTAATAAAATGCTGATGGGCATGATACACTGTACTACAGAAGTGCCCTAAAAAATGTTCAAAAACAAGAAAACTCTTCCCATAAAAACAATGCTTTATGTGTAAAAGTATAAAAAGCAAAAATTCATATAATTGGCATCGATTCGCCCATAATGACACTAACTATTAAAGGAACACATTATTTTAACCCGTGCGCAGTGCAAGCTTGTAAAAATAATTTAAGGCTACATGCGCACCACGCTGCATCTTTTTGTGTTCACAAAATGCAGCCAAAACTGCACCTTGTCAGAGAGAGCCTGGAAATGTCACAAACAATGCTTGTAATTGTAGGTGCGTTTTTGCTGCGTTTTTCACAACATGCGTTTTTGCTGCATTTTTGTGACAAATGTTGACAAAAATGCAGGAACAATGAACATGCTGCATTTTTATTGTCACAAACTTTTCACAAATAAAACGCTGACAAACTGCAATGTGCGCATAGAAAATCTTCTCATAGACTTTGCTGGGAAGTCAAATGTCAGAAAGTTCTGACAACAAAACTGCAGCCAAAAACGCAGCAAAAAACGTAGCGTGCGCATGTAGTCTAAAGCGTTCCTCTTCTTGGAAGATATTTCTTATACTTCCTAAACTTCAACAAACTTTGCAGAGACCAATAATAGAAGTGGATATAACAAACCTTGTAATATATTTTAGCAAAAAATGCTGCTTTGTTTTATGAACCACTTCTTCCCAACACCCCATCTCATGAACTTTGCACCCACTTTGAAAAAAAACAACTCAACTTTGTCTTGCTCCAGACAAGTGGACTACCAGTACAGTGAAGTGTCAGATTACACAGCCTATTAGATGGAGAGAGATCAGGGTGAAAAGGAGTGAGAAAGTGTGAAGATCGAGCTGAGCATTGTAACCAGTCTTTTACCTCACCTCTGAGCTGAATTCAGTACTGGTGTATATAGTTCATTTTTGCTGCTCTTTCTTTCTGTTGGCTGACTATTGAATATAGAGCAGGAATCCTTCACGGATGTAAACACTTGGAAGCTTATACTTAAATTACAGCTACCCTTCAGTTTAGTCTCTTTTTTTTAGTATGTGTGATATTTTTTACTATATAATTTGTTTGTAAATCTAACATTAACCCTAGAACGCATACCTGGGCCTCGCAGGCCTGCTAGGTTACTTGTTTTCTATTGTAGATTTCTGTGGTTGCGCGTTAATACGCTGTACATACATTGTGAGTACTAATTCTCTATATTAACCCCTTCACCCCTGGCCACTAAAACACCCTAATGACCGGGCCATTTTTTGCAATTCTGACCAGTGTCACTTTGACAGGTTATAACTCTGGAGCGCTTCAACGGATCCTGGCGATTCTGAGATTGTTTTTTCGTGACATATTGCACTTCATGTCAGTGGTAAATTTAGGCCGGTATTTTTGCCGTTTATTTGTGAAAATTTAGGAAATTTTGCGAAAATTATGAAAATTTCGCAATTTTCAAACTTTGAAAATTTATGCCCATAAATCTGAGAGATATGTCACACAAAATAGTTAATAAATAAACTTTCCCACTTGTCTACTTTCCATCAGCGCAATTTTCGAAACAAATTTTTTTTTCGTTAGGAAGTTAGAAGGGGTCAAAGGTCATCAGCAATTTCTCATTTTTCCAACAAAATTTACAAAAGAATTATTTTTAGGGACCACATCACATTTGAAGTGACTTTGAGAGGCCGAGGTGACAGAAAATACCCAAAAGTGACCCCATTCTAAAAACTGCACCCCTCACACTGCTCAAAACCACATCCAAGAAGTTTATTAACCCTTTAGGTGCTTCACAGGAACCAAAGCAATGTGGAAGGAAAAAAATGAAAATTTTACTTTCTTTATCGTTCCTATGGGAGACCCAGACATTGGGTATATAGCTTCTGCCTCCGGAGGACACACAAAGTACTACACTAAAAAGTGTAGCTCCTCCCTCTGAGCATATACACCCCCTGGATAACCAGATCTAGCCAGTTCATTGCTTTGTGTTCAGGAGGCATACATCCACACATGCATTCTCATCTGATTTTTCATTTTTGGAAAGTTTTTGAAGAAAAGCAGGTCCAAGCCTGGACTCCCGGCATGTCCCTTCTCACCCCACTGTGTCGGCGGTGCTGTTAAGGTTGATTTACAAGGCTGGAGCCTTACATGCCGCGCTCCTTCACCATCCCTCGGGCTCTGGCTTGAAGTGGGAGCCAGCACGGTTCTCCTTGCTTTGCAGGAGACCGGTCTCCATCCGCAGCCCTTCAGGATCCTGCTGGACGGAGCACTCATCCCCAGGGACTTGGAACCCTGCGTCTCAGCAAGCTAAGTACCTGAGACGTTTATATTCGGGGGGTCCCGGTACTTTATTATGGTGGGAGAGTGTGCTGTGTAACTTTTGTGACATTTCCGGCCGGTTCTCTGGCTGACGCCTGAGAACCGCGCCGATGGTGCCTGCGTGCCGGCCGCATCGCTTAAATTTAGGCCCCGGCTTCGCCGGAGGCCTACTTTCGATTTCACTGCCCTCGCATGTCAATCATGCAGAGGGACAGTGCGGCTCCGCCCAGCGGCCGTTCGGCACAGGGGAGGGACACTCCTCTCTGAGTACATGTCCCCTCCCCTGTAAATCTCCTTGGCCCTCCAGATCCCGCTCTCAGAGCAGGTCCCGCCCCTCTCCTCGCTCCGGCGCCATTTTCTCAGCGTTTTTCTCTGGATCAGCGCTGGCTGCAGCATCCCTGCTAAGCTGCTTTGGGGTCCGGGCTGTGGGATCTGGAGGGCACACCAGCAGCATGTCTCACACGAGGAGCAAGGCTGCAAGGCTGTACTCAATATGCACTGCATGTAAGCTCGTGCTGCCTGAACCGAGCACATATCCACATTGTGATGCCTGCTCTAACCTGACAATGCCTCAGCCTGGAATCGCACCCACAGTGGTCCCTCCGGCTGCTCCGGCTCCGGTGGCTGAACCCCCGGCTTGGGTAGAATCCTTCTCTAGGTCAATCTCCTAGTCTTTTGCCGACTCCATGGGACAGCTGTCCCGGACTTTGCTGAACATGCATCAGCCCCCTTCTCAGGGCGCCTCTGCTGCTAGTGCTCTCTCAGCAGAGCTCACAGAGGAGTCTTCATCTGGTCCCAGACCCCGTCCTCCTAAAAGGAGACGCAGGGCTCCCTCTCCTTCCTCGTCCCGCGGCTCTGATTCACGAGCTGACTCGCAGGACGAGGAGGATGCCTTTACTGGGGGCTCGGACGCTACCTCCATGTGCTCCATTGATCTGTCCGAAAGTGATGCAGATGTTAGTGATTTGATTGCGTCCATTAATTTTGTACTGGACCTCAATCCGCCAGTATCAGAGGAGCAACCCTCTCTGGCAGAAAAGCACCAGTTTACCTTGCCTAAGAGGACAAGGAGTGTGTTCTTTAACCACTCCAGTTTTCAGGCCACTGTGACCAAGCCTAGGGCCTGTCCTGACAAACGCTTCCCAAAGCGTGGTTCTGATGACCGTTTTCCCTTTCCACCTGAAGTGGTCAAGGAGTGGGCTCATTCACCAAAGGTAGACCCTCCGGTGTCTAGACTCTCTCAGCCCGGACCGTTGTAGCAGTGGCTGATGGCACCTCTCTTAAGGATTCCACTGACCGCCAGGTTGACCTTCTGGCCAAATCTGTATGAGGCGGCTGGGGCCTCGTTCTCCCCATCTTTTGCAGCAGTGTTGGCTCTCAAGGCCATCTCTGCTTCTCTAGAGGAGATACATTCCCTCACCAGGGAATCTATGCCCGAAATGGTTGCCTTAACTTCCCAAGCTTCAGCTTTTTCATCCTATGCCATGTCTGTCATGCTGGAGGCTTCTCACCGCACTGCGGTGGCTTCGGCTAATTCCCTCGCTATCCGCAGGATCTTGTGGCTTCGAGAGTGGAAGGCAGATGCTTCTTCAAAGAAGTACCTTGCTGGGCTCCCTTTTGCTGGATCCAGGCTATTCGGTGAACAACTGGATGAAATTACTAAGGAAGCTACTGGCGGGAAGAGTACTTCCATGCCACAAACTAAAACCAGGAAACCTGCCCAGGGTAGGAACCAGTCGAGGTTTCGTTCCTTTCGTTCCTCCAACTGGTCATCCTCTAAGCCCTCGGCCTCGTCCACTAACTCAGCCAAGGACCAAAAACCCAACTGGCGCACAAAGGCGCGTCCACAAAAGACCGCAGGAGCTGCTGCCACTAAGGCAGCCTCCTCTTGACTATCTGGCCTCGCCAGCAACGTCCTTAGTCAGTGGCAGGCTCTCCCACTTTGGCGACGTGTGGTTTCAACACGTCTCCGATCAGTGGGTGCGGGATATCATCTCCCACGGCTACAGGATAGAATTCTCTTCCAGCCCGCCAAACAGATTTTTTCTGTCAACTCCCCCCTGCTCCAAGGCCGCCGCCTTCTCTCAGGCCGTGGCATCCTTGCAGGCCAACGGAGTAATTGTACCGGTTCCCGCCCGGGAACTGTTAGGAGGTTTCTACTCAAATCTCTTCCTAGTCCCCAAAAAGGACGGTTCCTTCCGGCCCATCCTGGATCTCAAGCTTCTCAACAAGCATGTTCAGGTGCGGCATTTTCGCATGGAGTCTCTGCGATCAGTCATTGCCTCAATGACCCAAGGAGATTTCCTGGCATCCATCGACATCAGAGATGCCTATCTGCATGTGCCAATTGCAGTTTCACACCAGCGTTGGCTACGTTTTGCAATCGGAGAGGAACATTTCCAATTCGTGGCTCTCCCCTTCGGGTTAGCCACGGCCCCTCGAGTATTCACCAAGGTCATGGCAGCAGTGGTTGCGGTTCTGCACCTCCAGGGGTTGGCAGTGATTCCTTACCTGGACGACCTTCTAGTCAAGGCTTCATCCAGCGCAGACTGTCAGCGGAGTGTCTCGCTCACTCTCGCCACTCTAACCCAATTCGGGTGGCTTGGCAATCTGCCCAAATCCACTCTGACTCCGACCCAAAGGCTCACGTACCTAGGGATGCAGTTCGAGACTCTGCCGGCACTTGTGAAGCTGCCCTTAGTCAAACAGCAGTCCCTCCATCTGGCGGTGCGCTCTTTGCTGAGGCCCCGCCGTCATTCCATCAGGCACCTGATGCAGGTGCTGGGTCAGATGGTGGCGTCAATGGAGGCTGTTCCCTTTGCCCAGTTCCATCTGCTTCCTCTGCAGCTGGACATTCTCCCCTGTTGGGACAAGCGGACTTCCTCCTTGCACAGGCTAGTGGCTCTGTCGCCACAGACCAGGGGCTCCCATCAGTGGTGGCTTCGACCCCTCTCTCTGTCTCAGGGACGCTCCTTCCTGGCCCCGTCCTGGGTGATCCTCACCACGGATGCCAGTCTATCCGGCTGGGGAGCGGTATGTCTCCACCACCGAGCACAGGGCACTTGGACTCCATCCGAGTCAGCCCTCTCGATCAATGTGCTGGAAACCAGAGCTGTGCTTCTGGCTCTCCTAGCCTTTCACCACCTTTTGGCGGGCAAGCACATCCGAGTCCAGTCAAACAACGCGACAGCGTTTGCCTACATCAATCACCAAGGCGGGACACGCAGCCGCCTGGCAATGTTGGAGGTTCAACGCATCCTTCAATGGACGGAGGACTCCAAGTCCACCATATCCGCAGTCCACATCCCAGGCGTGGAAAACTGGGAAGCAGATTATCTCAGCCGTCAAACCGTGGACAGTGGTCCCTGCATCCGGCAGTGTTTCAGTCAATCTGCCGCAAGTGGGGCACTCCGGAAGTGGATCTAATGGCATCCCGGCACAACAACAAGGTTCCGGTTTACGTGGCTCGCTCCCACGATCCTCAGGCCCTTGCAGCGGACGCTCTGGTTCAAGATTGGTCCCAGTTTCGTCTGTCCTACGTGTTTCCCCCTCTAGCTCTCTTGCCCAGAGTTCTGCGCAAGATCAGAATGGAGGGCCGTCAGGTCATCCTCATTGCACCGTACTGGCCCAGGCGAGCTTGGTACCCAGACCTGCTCCATCTGTCCGTAGAGGTGCCGTGGCATCTTCCGGACCGTCCAGACCTTCTCTCACAAGGTCCGTTTTTCCGCCAGAATTCTGCGGCTCTCAGATTGACGGCGTGGCTCTTGAGTCCTGGATCTTGACGGCTTCTGGTATTCCTCCTGAAGTCATCTCCACTATGACTCGGGCTCGGAAGTCTTCCTCGGCCAAAAATCTATCACAGGACCTGGAGAATTTTCCTGACCTGGTGTCGCTCTTCCGGCCATGCTCTTTGGCCTTTTTCCTTGCCGACCCTTCTGTCCTTTCTACAGTCCGGTCTGCAGCTAGGACTATCCCTCAATTCCCTCAAGGGACAAGTCTTGGCTCTGTCAGTGCTGTTCCAGCGGCGTATCGCCCGGCTGGCTCAGGTGCGCACCTTCATGCAGGGCGCGTCTCACATCATTCCGCCTTACCGGCGGCCCTTGGATCCCTGGGCCTCAATCTGGTCCTCACGGCCTTGCAGAAACCCCCCTTTGAGCCTCTTAGGGAGGTTTCTTTGTCTCGTCTTTCACAGAAAGTGGTCTTTCTAGTGGCCATAACTTCCCTCAGGAGAGTCTCTGATTTGGCTGCGCTCTCTTCGGAGTCACCTTTTTTGGTTTTTCATCAAGACAAGGTGGTTCTCCATCCGACTACGGATTTTCTCCCTAAGGTGGTTTCTCCTTTCCACCTTAACCAGGACATTTCCCTGCCTTCCTTTTGTCCGGCTCCTGTTCATCGCTTTGAAAAAGCGTTGCATACTCTGGATCTGGTGCGGGCGCTCCGGATCTATGTGTCTCGCACCGCTGTTCTTAGGCGGTGCACCTCTCTTTTTGTGCTAACCACAGGTCGGCGTAAGGGCCTCTCGGCTTCTAAGCCGACCTTAGCTCGTTGGATTAGGTCGGCCATATCCGATGCCTACCAGTGTACTCAGGTGCCTCCCCCGCCGGGGATCAAGGCACACTCGACTAGAGCTGTCGGTGCCTCTTGGGCTTTCAGGCACCAGGCTACGGCTCAGCAGGTCTGTCAGGCTGCCACTTGGACTAGCCTGCATACCTTTTCAAAGCACTACCAAGTGCATGCTCATGCTTCGGCAGATGCGAGCTTGGGCAGACGCATCCTTCAGGCGGCTGTCGCCCATTTGTGAAGTTAGGCTCCGCCTACTTCTCAGTTTTCTGTTTATTCCCACCCATGGACTGCTTTGAGACTAGAGTTGAGCGCGGTTCGTGGTTCGTGGTTCTCCAGTTCGCGGCTCGAGTGATTTTGGGGCATGTTCTAGATCGAACTAGAACTCGAGCTTTTTGCAAAAGCTCGGTAGTTCTAGAAACGTTCGAGAACGGTTCTAGCAGCCAAAAAACAGCTAAATCATAGCTTGGTTTCTGCTGTAATAGTGTAAGTCACTCTGTGAATCAAACTATTATCACATTTCAGTGTATAGTGTGCGTGAACAGCGCCTTCAGATCACTGCTGTTTCTATAATGGCGATCGCCATTTTTTTTTTTTTTTTTTCTTGTCTTCCTTCCCTAAGCGCGCGCGTCTTGTGGGGCGGGCCAGCATGTCAGCCAATCCCAGACACACACACAGCTAAGTGGACTTTGAGCCAGAGAAGCAACGGCATGTGTGATAGGATCTGCATGTCACATGTCCCTGCATTATAAAACCGGACATTTTCTTCACGGACGCCATTATCTGCCTTCTGCGTCTTTGGTGTCAGACATCACTGTCGCAGCTCCGTCTTCCTGAGTCCTATAGCCGATACAGCTGTATGCGCTGCATACACAGCGTTAGACAGCTTAGGGAGAGCACTTTATAGCAGTCCTTTTAAGGGCTCCAACCGGCAGGGTCAGAGAGCCATAGGTGACAGGTCCTGCAAACAGCAACAGCGTCTGTGTAGCCCAGGTCAGGGATTTCCTACCTGCATTTCACCATTAGGAGGGAATAGAAAGGCAGTCTTCCATTCCTCTACCCAGAGCACCACAATCCTGCCACTGTACCCTCTTGTCCTCTGCACACTCCAACTGATAACTAAGCCATTATACTAGCAAACACTCAGTGTACCTAGTGGCATCCTATACGTGGCTATTGGACTTTGCTATAGTCCCACTAGTGCAAAGACATTTGCAGAGCGCGTCTGCCTGCATTGCACACTACAACTCATTCTAACCAAGCCATTATACTAGCAAACACTCAGTGTACCTAGTGGCATCCTATACGTGGCTATTGGACTTTGCTATAGTCCCACTAGTGCAAAGACATTTGCAGAGCGCGTCTGCCTGCGTTGCACACTACAACTCATTCTAACCAAGCCATTATACTAGCAAACACTCAGTGTACCTAGTGGCATCCTATACGTGGCTATTGGACTTTGCTATAGTCCCACTAGTGCAAAGACATTTGCAGAGCGCGTCTGCCTGCGTTGCACACTACAACTCATTCTAACCAAGCCATTATACTAGCAAACACTCAGTGTACCTAGTGGCATCCTATACGTGGCTATTGGACTTTGCTATAGTCCCACTAGTGCAAAGACATTTGCAGAGCGCGTCTGCCTGCGTTGCACACTACAACTCATTCTAACCAAGCCATTATACTAGCAAACACTCAGTGTACCTAGTGGCATCCTATACGTGGCTATTGGACTTTGCTATAGTCCCACTAGTGCAAAGACATTTGCAGAGCGCGTCTGCCTGCGTTGCACACTACAACTCATTCTAACCAAGCCATTATACTAGCAAACACTCAGTGTACCTAGTGGCATCCTATACGTGGCTATTGGACTTTGCTATAGTCCCACTAGTGCAAAGACATTTGCAGAGCGCGTCTGCCTGCGTTGCACACTACAACTCATTCTAACCAAGCCATTATACTAGCAAACACTCAGTGTACCTAGTGGCATCCTATACGTGGCTATTGGACTTTGCTATAGTCCCACTAGTGCAAAGACATTTGCAGAGCGCGTCTGCCTGCGTTGCACACTACAACTCATTCTAACCAAGCCATTATACTAGCAAACACTCAGTGTACCTAGTGGCATCCTATACGTGGCTATTGGACTTTGCTATAGTCCCACTAGTGCAAAGACATTTGCAGAGCGCGTCTGCCTGCGTTGCACACTACAACTCATTCTAACCAAGCCATTATACTAGCAAACACTCAGTGTACCTAGTGGCATCCTATACGTGGCTATTGGACTTTGCTATAGTCCCACTAGTGCAAAGACATTTGCAGAGCGCGTCTGCCTGCGTTGCACACTACAACTCATTCTAACCAAGCCATTATACTAGCAAACACTCAGTGTACCTAGTGGCATCCTATACGTGGCTATTGGACTTTGCTATAGTCCCACTAGTGCAAAGACATTTGCAGAGCGCGTCTGCCTGCGTTGCACACTACAACTCATTCTAACCAAGCCATTATACTAGCAAACACTCAGTGTACCTAGTGGCATCCTATACGTGGCTATTGGACTTTGCTATAGTCCCACTAGTGCAAAGACATTTGCAGAGCGCGTCTGCCTGCGTTGCACACTACAACTCATTCTAACCAAGCCATTATACTAGCAAACACTCAGTGTACCTAGTGGCATCCTATACGTGGCTATTGGACTTTGCTATAGTCCCACTAGTGCAAAGACATTTGCAGAGCGCGTCTGCCTGCGTTGCACACTACAACTCATTCTAACCAAGCCATTATACTAGCAAACACTCAGTGTACCTAGTGGCATCCTATACGTGGCTATTGGACTTTGCTATAGTCCCACTAGTGCAAAGACATTTGCAGAGCGCGTCTGCCTGCGTTGCACACTACAACTCATTCTAACCAAGCCATTATACTAGCAAACACTCAGTGTACCTAGTGGCATCCTATACGTGGCTATTGGACTTTGCTATAGTCCCACTAGTGCAAAGACATTTGCAGAGCGCGTCTGCCTGCGTTGCACACTACAACTCATTCTAACCAAGCCATTATACTAGCAAACACTCAGTGTACCTAGTGGCATCCTATACGTGGCTATTGGACTTTGCTATAGTCCCACTAGTGCAAAGACATTTGCAGAGCGCGTCTGCCTGCGTTGCACACTACAACTCATTCTAACCAAGCCATTATACTAGCAAACACTCAGTGTACCTAGTGGCATCCTATACGTGGCTATTGGACTTTGCTATAGTCCCACTAGTGCAAAGACATTTGCAGAGCGCGTCTGCCTGCGTTGCACACTACAACTCATTCTAACCAAGCCATTATACTAGCAAACACTCAGTGTACCTAGTGGCATCCTATACGTGGCTATTGGACTTTGCTATAGTCCCACTAGTGCAAAGACATTTGCAGAGCGCGTCTGCCTGCGTTGCACACTACAACTCATTCTAACCAAGCCATTATACTAGCAAACACTCAGTGTACCTAGTGGCATCCTATACGTGGCTATTGGACTTTGCTATAGTCCCACTAGTGCAAAGACATTTGCAGAGCGCGTCTGCCTGCGTTGCACACTACAACTCATTCTAACCAAGCCATTATACTAGCAAACACTCAGTGTACCTAGTGGCATCCTATACGTGGCTATTGGACTTTGCTATAGTCCCACTAGTGCAAAGACATTTGCAGAGCGCGTCTGCCTGCGTTGCACACTACAACTCATTCTAACCAAGCCATTATACTAGCAAACACTCAGTGTACCTAGTGGCATCCTATACGTGGCTATTGGACTTTGCTATAGTCCCACTAGTGCAAAGACATTTGCAGAGCGCGTCTGCCTGCGTTGCACACTACAACTCATTCTAACCAAGCCATTATACTAGCAAACACTCAGTGTACCTAGTGGCATCCTATACGTGGCTATTGGACTTTGCTATAGTCCCACTAGTGCAAAGACATTTGCAGAGCGCGTCTGCCTGCGTTGCACACTACAACTCATTCTAACCAAGCCATTATACTAGCAAACACTCAGTGTACCTAGTGGCATCCTATACGTGGCTATTGGACTTTGCTATAGTCCCACTAGTGCAAAGACATTTGCAGAGCGCGTCTGCCTGCGTTGCACACTACAACTCATTCTAACCAAGCCATTATACTAGCAAACACTCAGTGTACCTAGTGGCATCCTATACGTGGCTATTGGACTTTGCTATAGTCCCACTAGTGCAAAGACATTTGCAGAGCGCGTCTGCCTGCGTTGCACACTACAACTCATTCTAACCAAGCCATTATACTAGCAAACACTCAGTGTACCTAGTGGCATCCTATACGTGGCTATTGGACTTTGCTATAGTCCCACTAGTGCAAAGACATTTGCAGAGCGCGTCTGCCTGCGTTGCACACTACAACTCATTCTAACCAAGCCATTATACTAGCAAACACTCAGTGTACCTAGTGGCATCCTATACGTGGCTATTGGACTTTGCTATAGTCCCACTAGTGCAAAGACATTTGCAGAGCGCGTCTGCCTGCGTTGCACACTACAACTCATTAAAACCAAGCCATTATACTAGCAAACACTCAGTGTACCTAGTGGCATCCTATACGTGGCTATTGGACTTTGCTATAGTCCCACTAGTGCAAAGACATTTGCAGAGCGCGTCTGCCTGCGTTGCACACTACAACTCATTCTAACCAAGCCATTATACTAGCAAACACTCAGTGTACCTAGTGGCATCCTATACGTGGCTATTGGACTTTGCTATAGTCCCACTAGTGCAAAGACATTTGCAGCACGTCTGCCTGCGTTGCACACTCCAACTAATTATAACTAAGTTGCATTGTCAGGGATATTTATTCTTTATTATTCTGCTGTTAATAAAGCTAGACCACCACTGCAATCTTCACCACCTCTCAATTTTTACTACCACATTTTCAGTCCACAATCTTGTCGCAATCAACATGAGTGGCAAAATGACAGATGCTGGTGGAAAGGGGAAGAGGCGTGGTGGAAAAGGCAAAAAAGGTTTTGTCCGTGGGGAAGGTGGCAAAGCTCCATTATCATCTGCTGAAGATAGACCATCTACCAGCAAAAGTAAGATGTCTACTACTTACCGTGGACAATCCGATGTGCTCCCTTTTTTACGGACACGAACAACAGGAAGAAAGGTAGATGATGGGCAAAAAAGGAAAATGCTTGAATGGATCTCAAGTGGTCCAACAAGTGCCCTCTCAGCCACTTCAAGTACCGCATCCAAAAAACACCAGTCCTCTGAGTTGTCATCCCAATCACACTTGATTTCTCCCAGCTCTGAAGTCTCCATCAGCCCTGCACAGTATGGTGGAACTGAGATGGCTGAGTCTGCAGAGCTGTTCAGTCACACTATAGCCTGGGAATCAGAGGTCTGCTCCCAAGCTACAGTGAGTACAGAACAGGAAATGGTCTGCAGTGATGCCCAGAACCTTTGTGACTCAGATTCAGGCCGTGAGGACCAAGTTTCTGAGCATAATGTTGACCCTTTGTCACAAACTGTAACACCTGTGGTTATAGACAATGAGGAACATACTGATGAAGATGAGACGCAGATACCCGATTGGGATGACAACTTAAATATTCCGTCAGGGCAAGAAGAGGCTCGGTCTGAGGGGGAGGGGAGTGCAAACACAACAATTGATGATGACGTTCTAGATCCCACCTACTGTCAACCCCCAGTCAGGCACTCGAGGAGGTCAACAGAGGCGGTGGAGGAGGATGCAACCGACGACGAAGTTACCTTGCGCCTTCCTGGACAGAGTCGGAGCACTGGTAGCACGTCTACAACTGCATCCTCAGCCACCACTCTGCCTATGAGCATTATTCGGGGTGGATCAACAGGTCGCATGGCCTCTAAGCCTTGCCTAGCCTGGTCCTTTTTTCACATCGAAAAAGATCGCCCAACTCATGTGATATGTAACATTTGTCATGATTCTCTTAGTAGAGGTCAAAAGCTCAGCAGTTTGACAACTTCTTCCATGAATCGTCACATGAATAAATATCATAAGTCCCGGTGGGAAGCTCACCGTGCTGCAATGCGGCCTAGCGGAGCGAACCATCCACCGCCCGCCCCTTCCACTGCATCCGCGCGCTCTTCATCTTCTAGGACTGTGGGGACAGCTGCCACACCTGTTTTTCCACGCAAAACTTCCACCACTGTAACCGCAACAGGCAGTTTGCTTGTAAGGTCGTCAGTTGGTTTGGAAGGGGAAACAAGTGAGTGTGTACAGCTCTCTCAGACATCGATAGCACCAACGTTGGATGAAGGCAACATCATGTCTCCGCCTGCACTTTCCTCACAAACCTGCATTTTTCCAGGGACACCCTACTCAACACCGTCTACACACAGCAGCCAGATCTCTGTCCCTCAGATGTGGTCAAATAAAAGGCCACTTCCTCCGACCCATGACAAAGCTAAGAGGTTGACTCTATCCCTCTGTAAGCTGTTGGCTACCGAAATGCTGCCTTTCCGCCTAGTGGACACACAGGATTTTAGAGACCTTATGTCTGTCGCTGTGCCCCAGTACCAGATGCCTAGTCGCCACTACTTCTCTAAGAAAGGTGTGCCCGCGCTACACCAGCATGTCGCACACAACATCACCGCTTCCTTGAGAAACTCTGTGTGTGAACGGGTGCATTTCACCACCGATACTTGGACCAGTAAGCATGGACAGGGACGTTACATGTCGCTGACTGGGCACTGGGTAACTATGGTGATAGATGGTGAAGGGTCTGCTGCACAAGTCTTGCCGTCCCCACGACTTGTGTGTCAATCCTCTGTCTGTCCAAGTTCCGCCACTGCTTCTGCATCCTCCACCTCATCTGGGTCCTCCACCTCCGCCCCAAGCCTGCCTGGTCAGGCCACCAGCGTTCTCACTGCGCAGAAGGAATCACGCACCCCTCATTACTATGCTGGCAGCAGAGCGCAACGGCATCAGGCGGTCTTTAGCTTGACATGTCTTGGTAATAAGAGTCACACAGCTGAGGAGTTGTGGTCAGCTTTGCGGTCCGAGTTTAATAAATGGTTGTCTCCACTCAAACTGCAGCCTGGTAAGGCCGTGTGCGACAATGCTGCAAACCTGGGTGCGGCACTTCGCCTGGGCAAGGTGACACACGTACCTTGTATGGCTCACGTGTTGAACCTTGTCGTGCAGCAATTTTTAACACACTATCCCGGCCTAGATGGCCTTCTGAACAGGGCACGAAAACTGTCAGCTCACTTCCGCCGTTCAAGCGCCGCAGCAGAGCGACTTGCATCGCTCCAGAAGTCTTTCGGCCTGCCGGTTCATCGCCTGAAATGCGATGTGGCGACACGCTGGAATTCAACTCTCCACATGTTACAGCGACTGTGGCAGCACCGCAGAGCCCTGGTGCAATACGTCATGACGTATAGCCTGGGCCAACGAGATGCAGAGGTGGGGCAGATCACCCTGATGGAGTGGTCTCAGATCAAGGACCTATGCACCCTTCTGCACAGTTTCGACATGGCGACGAATATGTTTAGCTCTGACAATGCCATTATCAGCATGACGATTCCAGTCATTTACATGCTGGAGCACACGCTAAACACTATTCGGAGTCAGGGGGTGGGACAACATGAAGGGGAGGAACTACAGGAGGATTCATATGCGCAAGGGACAACAACATCACGAAGGTCCAGACGTTCATCATCACCAACGCAGCAGGCATGGGACCATGGGGGACAGGGATCGACAAGGGCGCATAGTAGCAGGCGAAATGTTGAGCAAGGTGCAGGAGAACATGAAGAAATGGAGGACGAACTGTCCATGGACATGGAAGACTCAGCGGATGAGGGAGACCTTGGTCAAATTTCAGTTGAAAGAGGTTGGGGTCAGATGTCAGAGGAAGAAAGAACGGGTAGCACCTCTATGCCACAAACACAGCATGGACTTGGTCCGCATGGCTGCGCAAGACACATGAGTGCCTTTTTGTTGCACTACCTCCAACATGACAGTCGTATTGTCAAAATTAGAAGTGATGATGACTACTGGATTGCCACACTATTAGATCCCCGGTACAAGTCCAAATTTTGTGACATAATTCCAGCCATAGAAAGGGACGCACGTATGCAGGAGTATCAGCAGAAGCTGTTACTAGATCTTAGCTCGGCTTTTCCACCAAACAACCGTGCAGGTGCAGGGAGTGAATCTCCCAGTTGTAACTTGACAAACATGGGACGGTCTCGTCATCTTCAACAGTCTACCCGTACCAGTAGGACCTTTTCTGGTGCCGGTAACAGCAATTTTATGGAATCTTTTCATAATTTTTTTAGACCCTCTTTTGCAAGGCCACCAGAGACAACAAGTCTGACACATAGTCAACGGCTGGAGAGGATGATACAGGAGTATCTCCAAATGAACATCGATGCCATGACTGTGCAACTGGAGCCTTGCTCCTTTTGGGCTTCAAACCTACAAAAATGGCCAGAGCTCGCAACTTACGCCTTGGAGATTTTGTCGTGTCCAGCTGCCAGCGTTGTCTCTGAACGTGTATTCAGTGCTGCTGGGTGTGTGCTGACAGATAAGCGCACGCGTCTGTCCAGTGACAATGTGGACAGACTGACGTTCATCAAAATGAACAAGTCATGGATCCAGAAGGAATTTACTACCCCTGTGTCATCCTGGGGAGAGTAAATGCTTGTGGATTTGGAATGTGCTTGATGCAAATCAAAACATCCTGTTTGCAACTAGGGCCCAAGTGCTGCCACTGATGGGGTGGGTGTCTGTGTGGCCCAATTTTTGGAAAAAAGGGAGACTCCGCTTGGAGTAACCCTTGCTTGCTGTGTTTTTAAAAGAAGCCAAGATGAACAGAGCTGGGATCAGGAAAGACTTTGCTACCTACCCCGGTGTCATCCTGGGGACGGCTAAGAATAGCGTATTTTTGAATGTGCTTGATGCAAATCAAAACATCCTGTTTGCAACTAGGGCCCAAGTGCTGCCACTGATGGGGTGGGTGTCTGTGTGGCCCAATTTTTGGAAAAAAGGGAGACTCCGCTTGGAGTAACCCTTGCTTACATTGTTTTTAAAAGAAGCCAAGATGAACAAGTCATGGGTCAGCAAAGACTTTGCTACCTACCCCGGTGTCATCCTGGGGACGGCTAAGAATAGCGTATTTTTGAATGTGCTTGATGCAAATCAAAACATCCTGTTTGCAACTAGGGCCCAAGTGCTGCCACTGATGTGGTGGGTGTCTGTGTGGCCCAATTTTTGGAAAAAAGGGAGACTCCGCTTGGAGTAACCCTTGCTTGCTGTGTTTTTAAAAGAAGCCAAGATGAACAGAGCTGGGATCAGGAAAGACTTTGCTACCTACCCCGGTGTCATCCTGGGGACGGCTAAGAATAGCGTATTTTTGAATGTGCTTGATGCAAATCAAAACATCCTGTTTGCAACTAGGGCCCAAGTGCTGCCACTGATGGGGTGGGTGTCTGTGTGGCCCAATTTTTGGAAAAAAGGGAGACTCCGCTTGGAGTAACCCTTGCTTGCTGTGTTTTTAAAAGAAGCCAAGATGAACAGAGCTGGGATCAGGAAAGACTTTGCTACCTACCCCGGTGTCATCCTGGGGACGGCTAAGAATAGCGTATTTTTGAATGTGCTTGATGCAAATCAAAACATCCTGTTTGCAACTAGGGCCCAAGTGCTGCCACTGATGGGGTGGGTGTCTGTGTGGCCCAATTTTTGGAAAAAAGGGAGACTCCGCTTGGAGTAACCCTTGCTTACATTGTTTTTAAAAGAAGCCAAGATGAACAAGTCATGGGTCAGCAAAGACTTTGCTACCTACCCCGGTGTCATCCTGGGGACGGCTAAGAATAGCGTATTTTTGAATGTGCTTGATGCAAATCAAAACATCCTGTTTGCAACTAGGGCCCAAGTGCTGCCACTGATGTGGTGGGTGTCTGTGTGGCCCAATTTTTGGAAAAAAGGGAGACTCCGCTTGGAGTAACCCTTGCTTGCTGTGTTTTTAAAAGAAGCCAAGATGAACAGAGCTGGGATCAGGAAAGACTTTGCTACCTACCCCGGTGTCATCCTGGGGACGGATAAGAATGGCGTATTTTTGAATGTGCTTGATGCAAATCTAGCTGTGAAGTGTACAACTGGGGCACAACTGCTGCCACTGAATGGGTGGGTGTGTGTGGGGCCCAATTTTTGGAAAAAAGGGGAGACTCCGCTTGGAGTAACCCTTGCTTGCTGTGTTTTTAAAAGAAGCCAAGATGAACAGAGCTGGGATCAGGAAAGACTTTGCTACCTACCCCGGTGTCATCCTGGGGACGGCTAAGAATAGCGTATTTTTGAATGTGCTTGATGCAAATCAAAACATCCTGTTTGCAACTAGGGCCCAAGTGCTGCCACTGATGGGGTGGGTGTCTGTGTGGCCCAATTTTTGGAAAAAAGGGAGACTCCGCTTGGAGTAACCCTTGCTTGCTGTGTTTTTAAAAGAAGCCAAGATGAACAGAGCTGGGATCAGGAAAGACTTTGCTACCTACCCCGGTGTCATCCTGGGGACGGCTAAGAATAGCGTATTTTTGAATGTGCTTGATGCAAATCAAAACATCCTGTTTGCAACTAGGGCCCAAGTGCTGCCACTGATGGGGTGGGTGTCTGTGTGGCCCAATTTTTGGAAAAAAGGGAGACTCCGCTTGGAGTAACCCTTGCTTGCTGTGTTTTTAAAAGAAGCCAAGATGAACAGAGCTGGGATCAGGAAAGACTTTGCTACCTACCCCGGTGTCATCCTGTGGACGGCTAAGAATAGCGTATTTTTGACTGTGCTTGATGCAAATCAAAACATCCTGTTTGCAACTAGGGCCCAAGTGCTGCCACTGATGGGGTGGGTGTCTGTGTGGCCCAATTTTTGGAAAAAAGGGAGACTCCGCTTGGAGTAACCCTTGCTTGCTGTGTTTTTAAAAGAAGCCAAGATGAACAGAGCTGGGATCAGGAAAGACTTTGCTACCTACCCCGGTGTCATCCTGGGGACGGCTAAGAATAGCGTATTTTTGAATGTGCTTGATGCAAATCAAAACATCCTGTTTGCAACTAGGGCCCAAGTGCTGCCACTGATGGGGTGGGTGTCTGTGTGGCCCAATTTTTGGAAAAAAGGGAGACTCCGCTTGGAGTAACCCTTGCTTGCTGTGTTTTTAAAAGAAGCCAAGATGAACAGAGCTGGGATCAGGAAAGACTTTGCTACCTACCCCGGTGTCATCCTGTGGACGGCTAAGAATAGCGTATTTTTGAATGTGCTTGATGCAAATCAAAACATCCTGTTTGCAACTAGGGCCCAAGTGCTGCCACTGATGGGGTGGGTGTCTGTGTGGCCCAATTTTTGGAAAAAAGGGAGACTCCGCTTGGAGTAACCCTTGCTTGCTGTGTTTTTAAAAGAAGCCAAGATGAACAGAGCTGGGATCAGGAAAGACTTTGCTACCTACCCCGGTGTCATCCTGGGGACGGCTAAGAATAGCGTATTTTTGAATGTGCTTGATGCAAATCAAAACATCCTGTTTGCAACTAGGGCCCAAGTGCTGCCACTGATGGGGTGGGTGTCTGTGTGGCCCAATTTTTGGAAAAAAGGGAGACTCCGCTTGGAGTAACCCTTGCTTGCTGTGTTTTTAAAAGAAGCCAAGATGAACAGAGCTGGGATCAGGAAAGACTTTGCTACCTACCCCGGTGTCATCCTGGGGACGGCTAAGAATAGCGTATTTTTGAATGTGCTTGATGCAAATCAAAACATCCTGTTTGCAACTAGGGCCCAAGTGCTGCCACTGATGGGGTGGGTGTCTGTGTGGCCCAATTTTTGGAAAAAAGGGAGACTCCGCTTGGAGTAACCCTTGCTTGCTGTGTTTTTAAAAGAAGCCAAGATGAACAGAGCTGGGATCAGGAAAGACTTTGCTACCTACCCCGGTGTCATCCTGGGGACGGCTAAGAATAGCGTATTTTTGAATGTGCTTGATGCAAATCAAAACATCCTGTTTGCAACTAGGGCCCAAGTGCTGCCACTGATGGGGTGGGTGTCTGTGTGGCCCAATTTTTGGAAAAAAGGGAGACTCCGCTTGGAGTAACCCTTGCTTACATTGTTTTTAAAAGAAGCCAAGATGAACAAGTCATGGGTCAGCAAAGACTTTGCTACCTACCCCGGTGTCATCCTGGGGACGGCTAAGAATAGCGTATTTTTGAATGTGCTTGATGCAAATCAAAACATCCTGTTTGCAACTAGGGCCCAAGTGCTGCCACTGATGTGGTGGGTGTCTGTGTGGCCCAATTTTTGGAAAAAAGGGAGACTCCGCTTGGAGTAACCCTTGCTTGCTGTGTTTTTAAAAGAAGCCAAGATGAACAGAGCTGGGATCAGGAAAGACTTTGCTACCTACCCCGGTGTCATCCTGGGGACGGATAAGAATGGCGTATTTTTGAATGTGCTTGATGCAAATCTAGCTGTGAAGTGTACAACTGGGGCACAACTGCTGCCACTGAATGGGTGGGTGTGTGTGGGGCCCAATTTTTGGAAAAAAGGGGAGACTCCGCTTGGAGTAACCCTTGCTTACATTGTTTTTAAAAGAAGCCAAGATGAACAAGTCATGGGTCAGCAAAGACTTTGCTACCTACCCCAGTGTCATCCTGGGGACGGCTAAGAATAGCGTATTTTTGAATGTGCTTGATGCAAATCAAAACATCCTGTTTGCAACTAGGGCCCAAGTGCTGCCACTGATGGGGTGGGTGTCTGTGTGGCCCAATTTTTGGAAAAAAGGGAGACTCCGCTTGGAGTAACCCTTGCTTGCTGTGTTTTTAAAAGAAGCCAAGATGAACAGAGCTGGGATCAGGAAAGACTTTGCTACCTACCCCGGTGTCATCCTGGGGACGGCTAAGAATAGCGTATTTTTGAATGTGCTTGATGCAAATCAAAACATCCTGTTTGCAACTAGGGCCCAAGTGCTGCCACTGATGGGGTGGGTGTCTGTGTGGCCCAATTTTTGGAAAAAAGGGAGACTCCGCTTGGAGTAACCCTTGCTTGCTGTGTTTTTAAAAGAAGCCAAGATGAACAGAGCTGGGATCAGGAAAGACTTTGCTACCTACCCCGGTGTCATCCTGGGGACGGCTAAGAATAGCGTATTTTTGAATGTGCTTGATGCAAATCAAAACATCCTGTTTGCAACTAGGGCCCAAGTGCTGCCACTGATGGGGTGGGTGTCTGTGTGGCCCAATTTTTGGAAAAAAGGGAGACTCCGCTTGGAGTAACCCTTGCTTACATTGTTTTTAAAAGAAGCCAAGATGAACAAGTCATGGGTCAGCAAAGACTTTGCTACCTACCCCGGTGTCATCCTGGGGACGGCTAAGAATAGCGTATTTTTGAATGTGCTTGATGCAAATCAAAACATCCTGTTTGCAACTAGGGCCCAAGTGCTGCCACTGATGTGGTGGGTGTCTGTGTGGCCCAATTTTTGGAAAAAAGGGAGACTCCGCTTGGAGTAACCCTTGCTTGCTGTGTTTTTAAAAGAAGCCAAGATGAACAGAGCTGGGATCAGGAAAGACTTTGCTACCTACCCCGGTGTCATCCTGGGGACGGCTAAGAATGGCGTATTTTTGAATGTGCTTGATGCAAATCTAGCTGTGAAGTGTACAACTGGGGCACAACTGCTGCCACTGAATGGGTGGGTGTGTGTGGGGCCCAATTTTTGGAAAAAAGGGGAGACTCCGCTTGGAGTAACCCTTGCTTACATTGTTTTTAAAAGAAGCCAAGATGAACAAGTCATGGGTCAGCAAAGACTTTGCTACCTACCCCAGTGTCATCCTGGGGACGGCTAAGAATAGCGTATTTTTGAATGTGCTTGATGCAAATCAAAACATCCTGTTTGCAACTAGGGCCCAAGTGCTGCCACTGATGGGGTGGGTGTCTGTGTGGCCCAATTTTTGGAAAAAAGGGAGACTCCGCTTGGAGTAACCCTTGCTTGCTGTGTTTTTAAAAGAAGCCAAGATGAACAGAGCTGGGATCAGGAAAGACTTTGCTACCTACCCCGGTGTCATCCTGGGGACGGCTAAGAATAGCGTATTTTTGAATGTGCTTGATGCAAATCAAAACATCCTGTTTGCAACTAGGGCCCAAGTGCTGCCACTGATGGGGTGGGTGTCTGTGTGGCCCAATTTTTGGAAAAAAGGGAGACTCCGCTTGGAGTAACCCTTGCTTGCTGTGTTTTTAAAAGAAGCCAAGATGAACAGAGCTGGGATCAGGAAAGACTTTGCTACCTACCCCGGTGTCATCCTGGGGACGGCTAAGAATAGCGTATTTTTGAATGTGCTTGATGCAAATCAAAACATCCTGTTTGCAACTAGGGCCCAAGTGCTGCCACTGATGGGGTGGGTGTCTGTGTGGCCCAATTTTTGGAAAAAAGGGAGACTCCGCTTGGAGTAACCCTTGCTTACATTGTTTTTAAAAGAAGCCAAGATGAACAAGTCATGGGTCAGCAAAGACTTTGCTACCTACCCCGGTGTCATCCTGGGGACGGCTAAGAATAGCGTATTTTTGAATGTGCTTGATGCAAATCAAAACATCCTGTTTGCAACTAGGGCCCAAGTGCTGCCACTGATGTGGTGGGTGTCTGTGTGGCCCAATTTTTGGAAAAAAGGGAGACTCCGCTTGGAGTAACCCTTGCTTGCTGTGTTTTTAAAAGAAGCCAAGATGAACAGAGCTGGGATCAGGAAAGACTTTGCTACCTACCCCGGTGTCATCCTGGGGACGGATAAGAATGGCGTATTTTTGAATGTGCTTGATGCAAATCTAGCTGTGAAGTGTACAACTGGGGCACAACTGCTGCCACTGAATGGGTGGGTGTGTGTGGGGCCCAATTTTTGGAAAAAAGGGGAGACTCCGCTTGGAGTAACCCTTGCTTACATTGTTTTTAAAAGAAGCCAAGATGAACAAGTCATGGGTCAGCAAAGACTTTGCTACCTACCCCAGTGTCATCCTGGGGACGGCTAAGAATAGCGTATTTTTGAATGTGCTTGATGCAAATCAAAACATCCTGTTTGCAACTAGGGCCCAAGTGCTGCCACTGATGGGGTGGGTGTCTGTGTGGCCCAATTTTTGGAAAAAAGGGAGACTCCGCTTGGAGTAACCCTTGCTTGCTGTGTTTTTAAAAGAAGCCAAGATGAACAGAGCTGGGATCAGGAAAGACTTTGCTACCTACCCCGGTGTCATCCTGGGGACGGCTAAGAATAGCGTATTTTTGAATGTGCTTGATGCAAATCAAAACATCCTGTTTGCAACTAGGGCCCAAGTGCTGCCACTGATGGGGTGGGTGTCTGTGTGGCCCAATTTTTGGAAAAAAGGGAGACTCCGCTTGGAGTAACCCTTGCTTGCTGTGTTTTTAAAAGAAGCCAAGATGAACAGAGCTGGGATCAGGAAAGACTTTGCTACCTACCCCGGTGTCATCCTGGGGACGGCTAAGAATAGCGTATTTTTGAATGTGCTTGATGCAAATCAAAACATCCTGTTTGCAACTAGGGCCCAAGTGCTGCCACTGATGGGGTGGGTGTCTGTGTGGCCCAATTTTTGGAAAAAAGGGAGACTCCGCTTGGAGTAACCCTTGCTTGCTGTGTTTTTAAAAGAAGCCAAGATGAACAGAGCTGGGATCAGGAAAGACTTTGCTACCTACCCCGGTGTCATCCTGTGGACGGCTAAGAATAGCGTATTTTTGAATGTGCTTGATGCAAATCAAAACATCCTGTTTGCAACTAGGGCCCAAGTGCTGCCACTGATGGGGTGGGTGTCTGTGTGGCCCAATTTTTGGAAAAAAGGGAGACTCCGCTTGGAGTAACCCTTGCTTGCTGTGTTTTTAAAAGAAGCCAAGATGAACAGAGCTGGGATCAGGAAAGACTTTGCTACCTACCCCGGTGTCATCCTGGGGACGGCTAAGAATAGCGTATTTTTGAATGTGCTTGATGCAAATCAAAACATCCTGTTTGCAACTAGGGCCCAAGTGCTGCCACTGATGGGGTGGGTGTCTGTGTGGCCCAATTTTTGGAAAAAAGGGAGACTCCGCTTGGAGTAACCCTTGCTTGCTGTGTTTTTAAAAGAAGCCAAGATGAACAGAGCTGGGATCAGGAAAGACTTTGCTACCTACCCCGGTGTCATCCTGGGGACGGCTAAGAATAGCGTATTTTTGAATGTGCTTGATGCAAATCAAAACATCCTGTTTGCAACTAGGGCCCAAGTGCTGCCACTGATGGGGTGGGTGTCTGTGTGGCCCAATTTTTGGAAAAAAGGGAGACTCCGCTTGGAGTAACCCTTGCTTGCTGTGTTTTTAAAAGAAGCCAAGATGAACAGAGCTGGGATCAGGAAAGACTTTGCTACCTACCCCGGTGTCATCCTGGGGACGGCTAAGAATAGCGTATTTTTGAATGTGCTTGATGCAAATCAAAACATCCTGTTTGCAACTAGGGCCCAAGTGCTGCCACTGATGGGGTGGGTGTCTGTGTGGCCCAATTTTTGGAAAAAAGGGAGACTCCGCTTGGAGTAACCCTTGCTTACATTGTTTTTAAAAGAAGCCAAGATGAACAAGTCATGGGTCAGCAAAGACTTTGCTACCTACCCCGGTGTCATCCTGGGGACGGCTAAGAATAGCGTATTTTTGAATGTGCTTGATGCAAATCAAAACATCCTGTTTGCAACTAGGGCCCAAGTGCTGCCACTGATGTGGTGGGTGTCTGTGTGGCCCAATTTTTGGAAAAAAGGGAGACTCCGCTTGGAGTAACCCTTGCTTGCTGTGTTTTTAAAAGAAGCCAAGATGAACAGAGCTGGGATCAGGAAAGACTTTGCTACCTACCCCGGTGTCATCCTGGGGACGGATAAGAATGGCGTATTTTTGAATGTGCTTGATGCAAATCTAGCTGTGAAGTGTACAACTGGGGCACAACTGCTGCCACTGAATGGGTGGGTGTGTGTGGGGCCCAATTTTTGGAAAAAAGGGGAGACTCCGCTTGGAGTAACCCTTGCTTACATTGTTTTTAAAAGAAGCCAAGATGAACAAGTCATGGGTCAGCAAAGACTTTGCTACCTACCCCAGTGTCATCCTGGGGACGGCTAAGAATAGCGTATTTTTGAATGTGCTTGATGCAAATCAAAACATCCTGTTTGCAACTAGGGCCCAAGTGCTGCCACTGATGGGGTGGGTGTCTGTGTGGCCCAATTTTTGGAAAAAAGGGAGACTCCGCTTGGAGTAACCCTTGCTTGCTGTGTTTTTAAAAGAAGCCAAGATGAACAGAGCTGGGATCAGGAAAGACTTTGCTACCTACCCCGGTGTCATCCTGTGGACGGCTAAGAATAGCGTATTTTTGAATGTGCTTGATGCAAATCAAAACATCCTGTTTGCAACTAGGGCCCAAGTGCTGCCACTGATGGGGTGGGTGTCTGTGTGGCCCAATTTTTGGAAAAAAGGGAGACTCCGCTTGGAGTAACCCTTGCTTGCTGTGTTTTTAAAAGAAGCCAAGATGAACAGAGCTGGGATCAGGAAAGACTTTGCTACCTACCCCGGTGTCATCCTGGGGACGGTTAAGAATAGCGTATTTTTGAATGTGCTTGATGCAAATCTAGCTGTGAAGTGTACAACTGGGGCACAACTGCTGCCACTGAAGGGGTGGGTGTGTGTGGGGCCCAATTTTTGGAAAAAAGGGAGACTCCGCTTGGAGTAACCCTTGCTTGCTGTGTTTTTAAAAGAAGCCAAGATGAACAGAGCTGGGATCAGGAAAGACTTTGCTACCTACCCCGGTGTCATCCTGGGGACGGATAAGAATGGCGTATTTTTGAATGTGCTTGATGCAAATCTAGCTGTGAAGTGTACAACTGGGGCACAACTGCTGCCACTGAAGGGGTGGGTGTGTGGGGCCCAATTTTTGGAAAAAAGGGAGACTCCGCTTGGAGTCACCTTGCGGTGTTTTACATGACTTTAGAAGGGCGTGCCATGCCTATATCTGTGTGTCCTCCTCTTTTTCCTTGTCCAGCTGTTTTGTTTTCGCATGAGTACATGTCCTTGTCACTTTCCCATGTGTTTGTGTTGTGTTGTGAGTTGTTTGTCACCTTTTGGACACCTTTGAGGGTGTTTTCTAGGTGTTTTACTGTGTTTGTGATTGCCTGCCATTGTTTCCTATGGGCTCGAGTTCGGTTCGTCGAACGTTCGACGAGCCGAACTCGAGCCAGACCCCCCGTTCGGCGAACCGCCTCGAGCCGAACCGGGACCGGTTCGCTCATCTCTATTTGAGACATCCCAATGTCTGGGTCTCCCATAGGAACGATAAAGAAAAAGAGAATTTTGTTTACTTACCGTAAATTCTTTTTCTTATAGTTCCGTATTGGGAGACCCAGCACCCTCCCTGTTGCCTGTTGGCAGTTTCTTGTTCCGCGTGTTATCACCGGCTGTTGTTGTAGACAGAGGCTCCGGTTGTTCCGGTTCTTGCTCTGTCTTTACTTGTGGGTGGCTATTCTCCTTCAGCATTTGCACTAAACTGGCTAGATCTGGTTATCCAGGGGGTGTATATGCTCAGAGGGAGGAGCTACACTTTTTAGTGTAGTACTTTGTGTGTCCTCCGGAGGCAGAAGCTATACACCCAATGTCTGGGTCTCCCAATACGGAACTATAAGAAAAAGAATTTACGGTAAGTAAACAAAATTCTCTTTTTTTAACACAAAAATGTTACTTTAGCCATAAAATTTTCATTTTTACAAGGGAGAAAAGAGAAAGTGCACCCTACAATTTATTGTGCATTTTCTCCTGAGTACGTTGATACTCCATATGTGGTAAAAATCAATTGTTTGGGCGCATGGCAGAGGTCGAAAGGGAAGGAGCGCCATTTGAATTTTTGGACGCAAATTTAGCTGCACTCATTAGTGGACGCCATGTCGGGTTTGAAGACACCCTGAGGTGCCTAAACAATGGAGCTCCCCCACAAGTGACCCCATTTTGGAAACTAGAGCCCTCAAATAATTTTTCTAGATGTTTGATGTGCACTTTGAACCCCTGGGGGCTTCACAGAAGTTTATAACGTTGAGCCGTGAAAAGAAGAAAACATTTTTTTATCACAAAATGGTTGCTTCAACTAGGTAGCTTTTTTTTTTCACAAGGGTATCAGGAAAAAATTCACCATGAAATTTATAGTGCATTTTTTCCTGAGTACGGCGATACCTCATATGTGGTGGAAAGTAATTGTTTGGGTGCATGGCGGAGCTCAGAAGAGAAGGAATGCCATTTGACAGCAAAATTGGTTGGAATCATTAGCGGACGCCATGTCACGTTTGGAGACCCCTATGGTGCCTAAACCGTGGCGCTCCCCCACAAGTGACCCCATTTTGGAAACTAGACCCCTCAAGGAGTTTATCTAGATGTTTAGCGAGCCTCAAGGGCCTCTACAGAAGTTGATAATGTTGAGCCAGGAATACAATTTGTTTTTTTTTCACCACAAAACTGTCACTTGAACCAGGTAGCTTTTTTTTCCACAAGGGTATCAGGAAAAAATGCACCATAAAACGTATTGTGCAATTTTTTCCTGAGTACGCATATACCTCATATGTGGAGGAAAGTAATTGTTTGGGCGCATGGCGGGGCTCAGAAGAGAAGGAACGCCATTTGACAGCAAAATTGGTTGGAATCATTAATGGACGCCATGTCACGTTTGGAGACCCCCTATGGTGCCTAAACAGTGGAGCTCCCCCACAAATTACCCCATTTTGGAACTAGACCCCCTCAAGGAATTTATCTAGATATTTAGTGAGCCCCTTGTACCCTCAGGGGCTCCACAGAAGTTGATAACGTTGAACCGTGAAAATTATTATTTTTTTTTTTAACCACAATATTTTTGCATCAATCAGGTAGCTTTTTTTTTTTACAACGGTATTAGGAAAAACTGCGCCATAAAACGTATTGTGCTGTTTTTCCTGAGTACGCAGATACCTCATATGTGGTGGAAAGTAATTGTTTGGGCGCATGGCAGGGCTCAGAAGAGAAGGAACGCCATTTGACTTTTCAAACGCACAGACGCGGTTCACTGATCGGCCGCTGCAGGACACACGGTCGGATGAGATACAAAAAGCGTCAGGGATACGGAAAAAAAGTCACGCCAAAAATTGAGCAAGGATGCAGATACGTTATGTGCATACCTGATCAGCGCTTGGCGGGACGCATGGACGGATGCGATACAAAAAGCGTCGGGGATACGGAAAAAAAAAAGTCACGCCAAAAATTGAGCAGGGATGCAGATACGTTATCTGCATTCCTGATCAGCGCTCAGTTAAAAAGTTATACTCACAGTACCCAGAGGATCACTGACCAGAAGAGCTGCAGGAGGAACAGATGGCAGAGAGATGGACAGCTTTACAGGAGCAGCAGGCAGGACGTTGGGCAGATCAGCAGAATGCCCAGGAAGGACCCAGCGATGGAGGCAGATGTGATCGGGCCAGTTAAGACCTTGGACGACCCGATGAAGACAGGTAAGAGAGCAGAGGGGGAGAGCAGAGGGGGAGGGGGGGAGAGCAGAGGGGGAGACCGGAGAGGGAGCTGCAGAAGCAGAATAGAGATAATGGGGGAGGCAGTCAGATCGCGGGGGGAGCAGATCGGGATGTCGGGGGGGGGGCAGATCGGGTTTGGGGGGGCAGATCGCAGGGGGGCACGGGCATGGGCCATCACGGGAGCGCGCACGGGCTGCAAGGTGAGCACAGTACTCACGTGCAGCAGGAGCGGTGACCTCAGCTACCGTGGTGGCGTAGTACCACAAGTACCAGCCACTGCACGCTGCAGACATGTTGGGGGAGGGCTCGAAGGCCAGCACAGGCCTGGGGAGGGCGGCCACCGGCAGATCAGACCGCCCCACTGCACACTGATTGGAGCGATTGCGCGTCATAGCACGATTGCTCCAATCAGTGCTGCAGGGGCTGGGGGTGACATTTTAGAGCTCCGGCTATGATTTGTTGAAGCTGCTAGAGCAGATCATAGCTGGATCTCACAGTATCGCAGTAATTCTGGCATTATTTTTGCCGAAATTAGTGCGAACGGTGTGGTTGGCGGTTCAGATTTGAACAGCCAATCACATCGATCGTCGATAGGGGGTGGCGATGCCACCCCCCCTGGGGTCAAACAAAGGTCCCCTGCTGTAAGAAACAGCAGGGGACATCATTTGAAAGCCGTTGCTATGGCCACGGCAATCAAATGAAGTTTAGGCCGTAAAATTATGTCCCTGGTCGTTAAGTCATGTTAAAATAGGACGTAATTTTACTGCCCGCGGTCGTGAAGGGGTTAATATGCATTCTTTTGGCACTGGTGCTGCTAAGGTTTAAATTCAAACATTTGTGTGAGTGTAATAATTAGAGAGAAACATATCCTAGTTGCATTTGTTTTTTTTCCCCCCACTGAAGAGGTATACTTAAGCAGATTAAAAAAAAAAACATTTGAAGGTCACTTTTTTATTCCAAGTTTATCACTAAGCAATACATCCTTCAGCAGCAACAGATGCAAAAGGAAAGCAAATCAGTAGACTTCTGATTCGCATCCGTATCTCATAGATCCCCATAGATTTGAGTGGCTGAGTCTGATCTATAAATCGGAATAAGAATAGGACGTGCTCTGAGTGTCACGTATCTCACTCTCAGACCCCTGGTGCTAACAGATATGTGAATACATCCATTTTACTCTATGGGTCCGAGTGTTGTCCGAGAACAAAAATTAGACGGGTCACACGGATGGCTGAATGTAGCCTAATTGCCAGCATTTCTCCGGGAGTTATTTGTTGCACTCCTCTATAATTCAGGGTTGTGATGTAAAATGCAATCTATTATTTTATTCCCTATTTGTCTGTGTAAGGGTATGTCATAAAGCCCGTTACTCATTTTATTTCCAAGCAGAACAAGTGTTGTTAATAATGCGTCTATGCAGGCATGAGAACAATAATGTGAAGGAAGAAAAGGAGAGCTTATTTTCTGAACACAAAGCGGACTGCGAGAGACTCCCTAAAGATGGCGGAAGTCGTTCCCTAAGACGCATGCTGATGTGCAGTAGCCGTTAGCTAGATTTGAAAACCCAGAATGAGAATACACAAAGGACTGCCTGAGTCCAAAAATGTCAGAGAGACGAGATACACATGGAGCATAGCAGTAGCTATTGCAGCATGCTGATGTATAGTACAGTAATAATGAACCGAGCGAACAAAGGTTTTCACATGAGAGAGCGAAAATGGCGAAAAGCAGTTGCTGATGCTAAGCTAAAATTTTACTGCTTTTTTTTTTTTTTTTTTCTCGAGAAATCCTTGCCAAGATTTGCAGAAGCTGTAGTCCCCACGTGATAGGGAGCGCCTCTCACTAGTAGGGGAACATTAAGTAATTTCCAGTAAATACCAGGAACACTCGTTCCGGACTGCGGCAGTGTCTCAATGACACTACTCGCCTCATAGTCTTTTTTACATGTCTCATTTAGCATTCAGTTGCCATGGGGATCTTACTGATAGCGAGCCTGCATTTGTTCTAAACTTGTTGCAGAAGCAAGCGTTTTTTGTCCTTTTATTTATTTCAACTATTTTAAGGTCTCGGGACTTTAATCTTTTTGGGAAGTAGTCGGTATGAAATATGTCATTTTTAATGCCCAGTAATTCTTAAATGCACAGACTGGGCTTAGAGCGCATAATGGTTTAGGCACCTGTCTGCTTCTCCCAGCCAAACGCAATGGAGCTGAAGTTTTATACATGTGTATCGTTGGCATTGTTAGCCCTGTAGAAGCTGCTGTGTACGTTACCATTGCCATTCTTTTCTTAGTTAGCTTACTATTAGTGGGGATGTTGTAGCAAAGACCTTCTCTAATAAAAATGTCTCTGTGGCATAGTAGAAGTTTTATGTGACTTGAAAATCACTGTAAAGAGACACTTTCACCTGCCTGTTGCTTTTTCCATATGCATAATATAGGCAAGCAAGTGAGCTTGCTCCAGATTTCAGGCTTTCAGTATCAACAAAATAAATTGTAAGGAGTCCAATGTATCCATATTAACGATCTTTCTGCTCTCAAGTTATTGATTGACAGACAGATTTTTCCTATTACGGTATGTTCATAGGGCACTGTTGTTTTAGAGGTGCCTTTTTTTTTTTTTACATTTGTTGTTTTGCATATTTTATATACTGGTGGCTTCCAGTTGGAAGCTGGTTGAATAATGGTTAGGTCATTTCTTTTAGCAAATGCACAGCAAGTTGTTTGGACACTGCAGTTCCTATGATAGTTGTATGGCTATAAAGGTCCTAAAATAATTGAATTTCATTAGTACACACTGAGAAGATTTGAAGGGAATCTGTCAGCAAGTTTTTGAAATGTAATCTGAGAGTAGTATAATATGGGACAAAAGACCTAGATTCCAGGATTGTGTCACCTATTAGTCTGTGTATTGTAATCAACATGTCTGATTCTACCTTGTCTGATGGCAGCATACTATAGGTTAAAGTGGATAACTCCTCCTTAGGCCGGTGTCAAACTTGCGAGTGCCTTGCGTGTATCTCTCGCGAGTCTCGCGTTGCATCACCCGTCACGGGCTCACACTCCTCACAGGAGTGGTTCGGTTGCATGCATCTTTATGCAGCTGAGACGCTCCTGTGAGCAGAGTGTGAGTCCGTGACGGGTGATGCACCGCGAGATTCACGCAAGGCACTCGCAAGTATGATACCGGCCTTAAAGGAAATCTGTCACCAGGTTTTTGCTCCCCCATCTGAGAGCAGCATAATGTATAGACATAGACCCTGATTCCAGCGATGTGTCACTTACTGAGCTGTTTGCTGTCATTTTGATAAAATTAATGTTTTCTCTGCTGCAGATCTAGCAGTTATACAGAGCTCATGAATATGCTGGACTACCTGGCAGAAGGTCAAGTAGTCCTGTACTGCTGATTATTCAGTGATTTTATCAAAACTACACTAACCATCCCAATAAGGCTATGTTCACACATTGCATCTTTTACTGCGTTTTTGGTGCATTTTTGAGGTCACAAAGATGCATCTAAATGCATGCATTTCAATCTCCCAGTAGAGTCTATTAGATTTCTATTTTGCTGTCTACAAAGTGCATCTTTTTTTGGCTGTGGTTTTGAAGGTGCAGCATGTCGATTCTTTTTGCGTTTTTGCCAGCATTTGTGAGCCCTTCCAGTCAATAATTTGACTTAAAAAAACACATTTGGCAAAATGCGGTAAAAACGCATGTGTTTTTGATGCGTTTTTGCCACGGGTGCATTTTTTGGCGCCAAAAAACGTTGCATCTTTGTGGTTAAGAAAAGATGCAGTGCGTGAACATAGCCTAAGTGATACATCGCTGGAATCGGGATCTCTGCCCATACGTTACGCTGCTCTCACATAAGGTGGCAAAAACTTGATGATAGATTCCCTTTAAATGCCAAGGTGCCCCAGATAAAATGAAAAAACTCTTGGCTCCCAGAACAGTACTATTTCAGTGATGTCAGCGCTATCATGTCAGTTCAGGGCTGCAGACGATCGGCTGCATACTTCACACTTTTGTCTGAAGAAACTGTGAAAGCTGCAGCTTGTCAGCAGCTGCTGATAGTGTGCAGTCGTCACATCCCATAAACAATTTCTCATGACTGCTGGGAAGAGAGACATCCGGCAGCGCTGGAATGGCGCTTGTCTGGGAAACTAATTGTTTTTTCCTTCTTTGTTTTTTTCTGGGACCCTTAAAGGGAACCTGTCACCACTTTTTTTGGCTATAAGCTGCGGCCACCACCACCGGGCTCTTATATACAGCATTCTAACATGCTGTATATAAGAGCCCAGGCCAAGGGTATAACATAAAAACACTTTATAATACTTACCTAACGGTCGCACGGTGGCCCTTATGGGCATCTCCGTTGTCCAGTGCCGACGCCGCCTCTTTCGGACATATTTGTGCTCCTTCTCTAGCCGCGGTGCAGGGCAGATCAAAGTATTGTAGTGCACATGCGCAGGACCGGCGAGTGTGTATGACGTAGAGGCGTCATGCACATAGGCTTCAGAAAGAGGACGAAGATGGCCGAAAGAGGAGGCACCGGCAACCGGACAACGGAGATGCCCATAAGGCCCACCGCGCGACCGTTAGGTAAGTATTATAAAGTGTTTTTATGTTATACCCCCGGCCTGGGCTCTTATAGACAGCATGTTAGAATGCTGTATATAAGAGCCCGGTGGTGATGGCCGCAGCTTATAGGCCAAAAAACTGGTGACAGGTTCCCTTTAAGCATTTCATAAGGGTTTGTCTAGTAGTGGACAACCCCTTTAACTACAGTAAGGAGACTGTTGAAAACAATATACATTATGCTGAAATTACCTGTAGGAGAAATTGTTTACTTTTAATTCTAAAGCGAGAGGCCTGCCATCACTTTGCATTTACAATCGGGTCATGGATCCGTGTTTGGACATCTTAGCAATGCCAGGGAGATTTTATCCCCATTATACAGCTAGAATATTCTATGGAGCCATTGATTCCTGCAGTTGAATAGAGAGTCTGCGTCTAGAAATGTGCATGCTTTTTGAATGCAAATGTCTAAAATGATCTTGGTGCATCTAGTTTGGTTTCTCTTACAGCTTTCACAAACACTCTGTGCCTGCCTATCCTGAAGGTAAAAATGACAGGAAACAGAATTGCAATATGAAGTGTCTGCAGGCATCCCCTACGAACCAAAATCTGCTGTAATAGAAGCCATCTGCATTTTTTTTTTTTACCCTGTTGTAGACGAGCGCAGCCTTTTGTTCTGTTTTTCCACCACTTCTGGCTGAAAGAAGGCTGCATACAGTTGGACTCAGCAGTTATGCTTAAGGAAATTTTCTGTGCGTAGATTAGAGCAAAAAACAAAAATTCATGGGTTCGTCGATTATATTCTTAAATGCAAAATGTAATCAAAGTCTTAAAGAAGCTTGCTTATTTTGACTTCCAATATCTTAACTGATGTATGTGTGAATCTGGCACAGACTTACTGATATGGGAAAAAAATAAATTGTGAGAATAGCTTCATGGTGCAGTATTGTAAAAAATAAAATACTTACTTTTTGCTCACTATGTAACTTTCATATTTCCTTGTAAATCAGACAGTTATTTAATCTAATGACTTTCAAGCTATATACATTTGGCTATAAATTCCTTTTTTGTTTTTTTATCATCTGTACTAAATAGGTCCTATAGAACATGGTTCATCATCTATCCTTATTTCAGTATTGATCCTTAGTTACAGGGAGAAAATGAAGATGTATTCTCCCTGCGCCATTGCTTCCAGTCCTTGGGGCGGTGCTAGGAGCTGTTACAGTCAACACTTAAAGGAGTTGTCCGACATAAACTCCAAAAAAAAAAATAAGTTAATCTGTGCTGTATTGTCATATAAAACACCCCCTACATTATTTTTTTGTTTTCTAACTTTTGTTTCTCTTGATTTTTCACTTTATTCTCTGCAGCTCTTTGTTTACATTCAGCACAACCTAACATGACATGTTTGACTGCCAAACCCACAGTCACACCTGGCACCGCCCCCAGCCTCAGTGTCCAGCCACACCCTCTGCACACACATTCCCTGTCAGTATTCTCTGCCCCAGCACCTGATAGATAAATGAGTACTATGTAATGAAAATTATATATAGCCCCTAATGTGAGTCTATAGGACACACACACACACACACACACACACATACACACACACACACCTAGTTATATAATATATTATACATAATCCCCCTTATGCACTCTCTTCTCTCCCACTGCACTCTCCTCTGCCCCCCAGCACTCCCCTGTCTCTCACTCCCATGAAGTCTCGTCTCTGCCCCCCTGCTGTGTCACCCATGAACTCTCTTCTCTACCCCCCCATTCTGTCAGCCGTGCACGCTCTTCTCTGCCCCCTCCCCCCCTGCTCGCTCTCCCTTCTCACCCATGCAGCATGCTGTCTTTTCTCCGTGCTGTGATGATTGCAGTGTCCTATACAGAGCTCAGTGCTGTTGTTCGCTGGTGTCAGGTGACATCCCTGCTTATGACTGTATTCAGAAGCGAGGAGCACGAGAGGCTGCATTCATCACAGTGCGAGGAGAGAGACAGCGCACGGGGGAGGGGGGTCACAGTTGCCCGGGCACCATACAACATAATGAGCTGAGGACACTGTTGGGCAAACGGCGCTACGGTGTCCTAGACAGAGAGGGCAACCCTGTGTTTGTCCAGCACATACAGTGCAGAGATAGCAGCGCACAGGGAGGGGGGCCGGGGCTCATCGCACTGTACAGCCCAGCAGGGCGGCAACATGCAGTGGCAGATTTGCATATCAACATGGTCCTGGACATGTTGACATGAAATGACTGGAAGTAGCAAAATCACAGCAGGAGCAGTCACATGACCCCTCTGAGCCTGGGGAGAGGGGTTGACAGCAGGTAAGTGCTCACTATCTACTTACCTGCCCCAATGTAGCCCAATAGTGTAAATAATAAAAAAAGCAAAATAAGCTGGATAACCCCTTTAATATACAGGAAGCATGCTGTAATCACTCACCGGCAGATTGATTGACCACATACATGCACAACAGATTGCTGAACAAAAGATCCTGCACCTAGTGTTGCTTTTTCACTGTTCACGAGTTACCATATATTCCATTTTCTGTTGCTATTTTGATAACTTTTTATTTACATTAATATATTTTAGGATACTTTAGGTTCTGTAATTTAACTGTTCAACTCTTTACATGCAGACTACTTTCAAAGAACTTTTCAGAATAATCTGACTTCTGTGTGAACTTGAGAAATAACACTATTTCTTGTGATCTCACCTAATTTCCACTTTGCAGATTCTCTCTTTAATTTTTATTTTACTTACAGCTGGTTGGAGGAGACTAGCTGCTATGATGTCTCCCATATACTAAACACTCAGAATAAGGGAGTCCTGTTGTTTTTGCTTTAGTAGCACACAGGCAGAAGTAGAAGAGGCATGAAGGAAATAATACAGCAGTACTGAGCAGTGTAGATGTGAATCCAGAGTATGGGAAAGCTAGATAGAATTTGCTGCACCTGTTTATCTGCCTCAAAGGCCCTGTGCGCACTAGAAAATGGAATTTTCTTAAGAAAATTCTGCACCCTCTGAAAGATTACCGCACTTGCGGAAAAAAAACGCAGCACCTCATGCGGTTTGCTATGGTTTTGCTGCGAATTTTCCACAGGAAGAAGTTGATAGCACAGGGATCTAGATATTCACCTTTCCCCGCTCCTGCTGTTTGTGGTGCTGAAGTCTCCCGCAATGCTGTGTCTCGTGCGGCTGTCTCCGGCGCTCTGCTATTTACGGGTCGGCTGTGCAGTGCATAACTGCATATGCATGAGGCGGCCTTGAAGCAGGAGACCAGCGTCCGGAGGCAGGCTCGCTGGAGAAGGTGAGAATAAGATCAGCAGTGACTTCAGTCAGCTGATGTGCAGGGACAGCTGGAGTCCTCCACCTATCGCTGCAAAGCACATGAGTGAAGTCACCGCTGATCCTGGTGGCTCACTTCACTTGTGGCCTGACACTCACAGTGAGCAGTTGTGATCTATGGCGCTCACTGTGAGTGTCAGGTGTAGCAGAGCTGGAAGTGTTGTGGGACCTTGTGTGGATTACGTCGGACCTGGAGGACTGTTATTGGTGGGGTTAATAAAGTGGTGAAAGAGGGGGCTTTATTGTCTATTATTTTAAATAAAGAATTTTTGGGGTGTTTGTGTTTATTTACTTTAACTTACAGTTTAGTGATGAGGGGGTGTCTCATAGATGCCTGCCATCACTAAACCAGGACTTAGTGGCAGCTATGGGCTGCAGGCATTAACTTCTTATTACCCCGATTGCCACCGCTCCAGGCCAATTCGGGATGAGCCGGGAAAAGTCCCAGGACTGTCGTATCTAATGGATGCGGCAATTCCTGGCGGCTGCTGGCTGATATTTTCAGGCTGGGGCACTCCCCAGCCTGAAAATACCAGTTGTGAGGCTTTATCCTGGCTGGTTGTCAAAACTGGGGAGGACCGCACGCCGTTTTTTTTTTAAATTATTTATTTATTTTACTGTATGCTAGAGACCCGCCCACAGACGTCTGTGATTGGTTGCAGTGAGACAGCTGTCACTCAGCGTGGGGGCTGGTCTGACTGCATCCAATCACAGCCACCGGTGAGCAGGGATGGCGTGAATATGTTATAAGACTAATGAGCGGCTGGCTCTGGAAGATGAAAGAGCTGTCGTGGGAGGAGTGTGACAGGCGACTGGTGATCAGTGAGTACCCCTTTGCGCCAGATTGTGTTCCCCATAAACTTTATATGGGGAGCAGCATCTGGCCAGATACCGGGGATCAATCCTCCGCCGACCCAGAGTCAGTGGGTGATTGATCTACTAGCCCGCCAAACCGCAGGGACCTGCGGGAAAGAAGTGACATGCTACTTCTTTTCCGCAGCAGAAATTCCGCAGCAAATCTGTTGGTGAAAAAAACGCAGTGTGCGCACAGGGCCTAACATAGCTTTTCACTGTACTCCTCTCATCCGCCCCCTTTCCCTGTTTTACATTTCAATTACCAAATTGAACTGACACCTGTGCTGATAGCCTCTATTATCTTTACTAAAGGGTGCTTTACACGCTGCGACATCGCTAGCGATCTCGTTAGCGATGTGACACGCCAGATCGCAGATGCGATCTGCCGAGATTGCACATAGGTCGTTTTTATAGTGCCGATCACATGTGCGATCTCGGCAAATCGTATCTGCGATCTGGCGTGTCACATCGCTAACGAGATCCCTAGCGATGTTGCAGCGTGTAAAGCACCCTTAAGACAGATTTGAGCTGTTTTTCAAAGTGAATGAGTTCAGCAGTCAGGGGCCTGGGTAGAAGAGACTGAGTGGAGAAAGAAGCCTATTTCCCTAATTAAGATATAGTACAGATTTTCTGATATTCACTTGTAGTTTCCAGTTATGCAAAGTTTGTTGAAAATACAGCTCACATTTATGTCTGGACACTCCTTTTAATGGAAATTACAATATACAGTTAGGTCCAGAAATATTTGGACAGTGACACAAGTTTTGTTATTTTAGCTGTTTACAAAAACATGTTCAGAAATACAATTATATATATAATATGGGCTGAAAGTGCACACTCCCAGCTGCAATATGAGAGTTTTCACATCCAAATCGGAGGAAGGGTTTAGGAATCATAGCTCTGTAATGCATAGCCTCCTCTTTTTAAAGGGACCAAAAGTAATTGGACAAGGGACTCTAAGGGCTGCAATTAACTCTGAAGGCGTCTCCTTCGTTAACCTGTAATCAATGAAGTAGTTAAAAGGTCTGGGGTTGATTAGAGGTGTGTGGTTTTGCATTTGGAAGCTGTTGCTGTGACCAGACAACATGTGGTCTAAGTAACTCTCAATTGAGGTGAAGCAGAACATCCTGAGGCTGAAAAAAAAAAAATCCATCAGAAAGATAGCAGACATGCTTGGAGTAGCAAAATCAACAGTCGGGTACATTCTGAGAAAAAAGGAATTGACTGGTGAGCTTGGGAACTCAAAAAGGCCTGGGTGTCCACGGATGACAACAGTGGTGGATGATCGCCGCATACTTTCTTTGGTGAAGAAAAACCCGTTCACAACATCAACTGAAGTCCAGAACACTCTCACTGAAGTAGGTGTATCTGTCTCTAAGTCAACAGTAAAGAGAAGACTCCATGAAAGTAAATACAAAGGGTTCACATCTAGATGCAAACCATTCATCAATTCCAAAAATAGACAGGCCAGAGTTAAATTTGCTGAAAAACACCTCATGAAGCCAGCTCAGTTCTGGAAAAGTATTCTATAAACAGATGAGACAAAGATCAACCTGTACCAGAATGATGGGAAGAAAAAAATTTGGAGAAGAAAGGGAACGGCACATGATCCAAGGCATACCACATCCTCTGTAAAACATGGTGGAGGCAACGTGATGGCATGGGCATGCATGGCTTTCAATGGCACTGGGTCACTTGTGTTTATTGATGACATAACAGCAGACAAGAGTAGCCGGATGAATTCTGAAGTGTACCGGGATATACTTTCAGCCCAGATTCAGCCAAATGCCGCAAAGTTGATCGGACGGCGCTTCACAGTACAGATGGACAATGACCCCAAGCATACAGCCAAAGCTACCCAGGAGTTCATGAGTGCAAAAAAGTGGAACATTCTGCAATGGCCAAGTCAATCACCAGATCTTAACCCAATTGAGCATGCATTTCACTTGCTCAAATCCAGACTTAAGACGGAAAGACCCACAAACAAGCAAGACCTGAAGGCTGCGGCTGTAAAGGCCTGGCAAAGCATTAAGAAGGAGGAAACCCAGCGTTTGGTGATGTCCATGGGTTCCAGACTTAAGGCAGTGATTGCCTCCAAAGGATTCGCAACAAAATATTGGAAATAAAAATATTTTGTTTGGGTTTGGTTTATTTGTCCAATTACTTTTGACCTCCTAAAATGTGGAGTGTTTGTAAAGAAATGTGTACAATTCCTACAATTTCTATCAGATATGTTTGTTCAAACCTTCAAATTAAACGTTACAATCTGCACTTGAATTCTGTTGTAGAGTTTTCATTTCAAATCCAATGTGGTGGCATGCAGAGCCCAACTCGCGAAAATTGTGGCACTGTCCAAATATTTCTGGACCTAACTGTAAATCCTTTTATAACGAATTCTACTGGTAACCAAGACACCGCTTGGCTAATAATGGTATCCTTCTATTTTGATGTGGTTTACGAGTGCTTGGCTAGTCTTTGTGTCACATCTACCAAGACAGTTGACAGAAGAGTCTTTGATGATTGTATAAGAACGTCACATTAAAACATTTACATGCATTGTTTTCACTTTATTTTTTGTTCATTTCTAGATCAACGAACTAGTTGATGTTCGTGATGTAACAATTGGAGCATGGTTTGAAGCACATGTTGAAAATGTTACGAGAGCCACAAAAGGACACAAAAACGGCAAGTCTCATGTTAAAGGCGGACACTCTTGGAAAGGGACCAACGGAAGTCTAAGTCCAGAACATTCCAGAGAGAACACTGGTGTTGCGGATACCGCACCTTCCACTTCTTACTCAGACTATGTGGATGATGAAGATGTAACTTATTTTATAAAATATGACGAGTAAGTCTTGTGCTGTTGAAAAAAAAATTGAATTTGTTCTCTGCTTTTGTTTTTGAATTGCATCTTAAGGGTTGTCCAATAATGTAATAAATTGGTACCTGTCACGTAATTCAAACAGCAACCCATCCTAGTTACATGTCAGGACCGTTTGCAGTCTCAAGAAACAATGCTCTCGAGACCTGTCTCAACTAACAGAGGAGCGGTTTCATAAGCACACATACCTCCTTGAGTCGAGGTGAAAGGCTTTGAAAGGAGAAGAAATAAATGTTCTTGGCTGCCTGACTGCAGACGGAGACCCGAGGTTGGAGACAAAATCCTTTGCATTCTGTCAGCTAAGGAGAAAATTTATTTCTTTTGATGTCATAGCTCGGCTCACAGACGTACATGTGCTTACAATACAGCTCCTCTGTCATTTGCAAAACAGTTATTGGGAACTGTGTTACTTCAGACTGCAGCTTGTTCTGACACGAGACTAGGATGGGCTGCTGCTTCTAATACATAACAGGACATTTTTATTACATTTTTAGAGAAACCTTTAAAAGTAGTATAAGGCTATGTGCGCACGTTGCGTATTTGCATGCAGCTACGCTGCGATCTGCACCCCAGCGTAACTGCATGCGTCCTGCGTCCCCAGCATAATCTACGAAGATTATGCAGGAGACGTGCGCACGTGGCGTATTAGAGCGCAGCGCTTCGGCTGCTGCCCAAAGCACGCGTTCTAAGAAGTGACATGTCACTTCTTTCCTGCGCTCTGCATGCAGTCCCCGTTCTGTCTATGGGAGGGGCTGCACTCAGAGTGCATGGAATCGGCTTTTTTTTTTCCTTCTATAGTTCCTTGTATAAATGTATACTATTGCACATTTGAACAGTGGACCTATGTGTTGAGCAATTAGGTTTCATTTTTTATGTCACATACTTTAAACAATGCATTTACACTGACCATCCAGGTGAGGTGTTTACCTGCAGCCAGATTAGTAATCTGCAGATATAGACTTTTCTAAACATACCGTATTTTTCCGCTTTATAAGACGCGCCTGATTATAAGACGCACCCCCAAATTTGGTGAAGAAATAAAGAATTTTTTAATAAATGGGGTCCGTCTTATAATGCCAGTGTCCGTCTAACAAATAATATAGGGTATATGTCCCTCATAGCCCCCTCATCCTAAAATTAGCCCCCTTAATCTGGATATGGCCACCTTATATTGAACACGTCCCCCAGTGATGGCACATTTCCCCTATGGCTGGCACACAGGCCCACTGGGGCAGGCACACAGGCCCACTGGGGCAGGCACACAGGCCCACTGGGGCAGGCACACAGGCCCACTGGGGCAGGCACACAGGCCCACTGGGGCAGGCACACAGGCCCACTGGGGCAGGCACACAGGCCCACTGGGGCAGGCACACAGGCCCACTGGGGCAGGCACACAGGCCCACTGGGGCAGGCACACAGGCCCACTGTGGCTGGCAGACAGGCCCACTGTGGCTGGCAGACAGGCCCACTGTGGCTGGCAGACAGGCCCACTGTGGCTGGCAGACAGGCCCACTGTGGCTGGCAGACAGGCCCACTGTTACATATCGGCCCCCATGTTGCTGCTTTTAGTAAAATAAACTCTCTACCTTCTGCAGCAGTGTCCTGTCTGGTGTCTCCCTCCTCGGGGTTGAGCTCCTCCAGTGTCTCCTGCACTTCCTACTTCCTGGTTCTAGCGCAGGTCATGTGATCGGGACAGCAGAGAGAGATATCTCTGCGTGCAAGATCACAGCAGCAGGAGGGAGACCGGGCAGACACGCTGGAGGAGGTGAGTAAAGAGTTTATTATTTTACTATGGGCAGCAGCACGGGAGGCTATAGCTAACACAGGGGGAGGGGGGATCCTGTGCGATCAAAGGTAAGCACAGGCAGATATAATATGTGCAGCTCCCCCAGCCCATCAGCGCGATGCAGTTTCAGCACCACGCTTCTGATGGACAGCGGCTGTGCATATTATATGAGCGGCAGCAGGAGATCAAACGCTGCCGCTCCCAGCTCTCCCTGCCCCCAGCAGCCCCCAGCACCGCTCCAGAGCTTCCTGCACCTCCACTGGACTCTGTATATATATATACACACCCCCCTCCGTATAATCGGATTATAAGACGCACCCCCTACTTTCCCCAAAAATTTGGGGGAACAAAAGTGCGTCTTATAAAGTGAAAAATACGGTATTTAGATGTTTAGCTGGATGTTTGGCTTCTGTGAGAAAATGAAGTTACCGGTAAATTCTCCCTGCAGCTGATCGCTTGCAGTCAACTGGGCGGTTTTGTGAGCAGTCAGCATTCTTTATACAGTAAGAGCACTGTCATTGCACACACTGATTCTTGAATGACATGCTATAGAGAGCAGTCACTTCTCACAGCCCCAGGCGCCTCCCACTTGACTTGAAGCCAATGGCTGCTGGTGCTATATCGGTTACTGATTGTTATTAGACATAACCAAGCTTTATTTTTAACTTTTTTTAAATAACCTGTTTACTTGCTACAGTAGTAGATAGATACTAGAACTAGTTAAGCTTTGAGCTGTATTTGTATTGCCAATATTGCAATAAAAAACTGTCAAGAATGGTTTCCATGGTAATGAAAAAGAATCTATTGTAAACTGCTCCCGAATTGGGAATCAGCACAGACCTGGCTCTATATGAAACAATATGTTGCACTAGTATGTTAGGGTTTCAGCAGGCTTTTACAATGTTGTCCAAAAGAGAGATACAGTAGAACCTTGGATTACGAGCATAATTGGTTCTGGGAGTGTGCTCTTAAACCAAGTTACTCTTATATCAAAGCGAATTTTCCCATAGGAAATAATTGAAACGCAGACAATTCGTTCCACAACCGAAAAATATTTGCTGTATTTATACAAACTTATTACAGTAATACTAAATAATGTACTGTATTCATATAAAATTATTACAGTGCACTAATACAAAATACTATAGAGTCCAGTAAAAAACATAAAAAAAAATTAAACTGCACTTTAGCTTACAATAGAATTGTTGGTGTACGAGAGGTACAGTATAAGCAGTGTGCTATACTGGTTAGCAGAAACAATACATTACTATATCCACAAATGCAAATTTATAGACATGCTGTATAGTATATACTGTTCTGTACACAGGTATACTGTGTACAGTATACAGTACATATGTACAGAAAGTTACCTCCAGTGCGGGTCAGAACGTGGTGAAAGGACGGAACCGGAAGTGTGCACGGTGAGTATTTGCTCTTCTTGCAAAGCATTGCTCTTAAACCAGGTTACAAATTTTTATAAAGCTTTGCTTGTCTTGCAAAACGCTCTCAAACCAAGTTACTCTTAAACCAAGGTTCCACTGTACTGCATTTATATTGTGACATGTGAGTCATGATCCATGTATGATGGATTTAATCATGAAACTGGAAAGGCAAATGAGACATTTGAAGGTTTGCCTCTTATTTATATTTTCCAGATCCAGAAAGAACAAAGCACATGTTAAAATACCATTTGTTTTTGTAACATTGCTCTGCACTTATATGACTATATATGAATATATATATAATTGGTATATAATTGAATATAATATAGTGAATGGTCTGTGACCTGAAACGTTGCTTAAAAAAATATTTACACATGCAGTGTTCTTTCTGGCTTTAGAAAAATAGATTAAAGATGTTTAAAGGCAAACCTGCAAATTACAGAGTGCTGTTCTACATTCTCTCACATGTTCTCAAATCTGTTGCGCAAGTGGTCAGCTCTGCTGAAATGTTCACGCTTTCCCCTTACATGCACCTGACCCTTTTGCAGAAAAGCACCCCCAAAGTATGATGTTAATACACCCATGCTTCACGGTTGGGACTGTGCTCTTGGGGTTGTACTCATCCTTCTTCCGCCAAACACAGCGAGTGGAGTTGATACCAAAAAGTTCTATTTTGGTCTAGTCTGACCATATGACCTTCTCCCATGCCTCCTCTGGATCATCCTTATGGTCATTGGTGAACTTCAATTGGGCCTGGACATGTGTTGGCATGGCAGGGGGACCATGTGTACCCTGCAGGATTTTAATCCATGCCAGCGTTGTGTTACTACTGGTAATCTTTGAGACTGTGGTCCCATCTCTACCCAGGTAATCACGTGTAGTTTTGGGCTGATTCCTGACCTTTCTCAGTCAGAATAATCCTTTCCCCACGAGGTGAGATCTTGCATGGAGCCCTAGACCGAGTAAAATAGACAGTAATCTTGTGTTTCTTCCATTCTCTAATAATTGCGCCAACAGTTGTTGCCTTCTCACCAAGTTGCTTGCTATAGTCCTGTAGCTCATCCCAGCTTGTGCATATTTACAATTTTGTACCTGGTGTCCTTATACAGCTCTTTGGTCTTGGCCATGGTGGAGAGGTTGGAGTGTGATTGAGTGTGGGTATAGGTGTCTTTTATACAGGTAATGAGTTCAAACAGGTGCAAGTAATACAGGTAATGAGTGCAGAGTAGGAGAGGTTCTTAAAGAAAAAAATAACAGGTCAATGAGAGACAGAATTTTGCTGGTTGTTAGATGATCAAATACTTATTTCATGCAATTAAATGCAAATTAATTATTTAAAAATCATACAATGTGATTTTCTGGATTTTTTTTTAATTGTCTGTCACAGTTGAACTTAACCTAGAATATAAATTACAGAGCTCTCCATTCTTTGTTGGTGTGAAAACTTGCAAAATCGGCAATGTATCAAATACTTTTTTTCCCCAGTGTATGTGAAGTATTTTCAACAGAAATTAATGGCTGAGACATTACAGTCCTTATTGCCATAATGATGTTCCTGCTGCTTACAGTAAATCAGTATACTCATATTCTTGATGAAACTCTGCTTGCACTGCACTTGAGCCTGCTATCCAAGATGTATATCGGGAGGATATTCCCTGGATAGTTCACAAACGTGATCTGAACAGATAGTTATAGCCTTTTAATTGCCATTAAAAGAATATTGTATGTATTTATGCGAGTAAGGGAAGCAACAACTCAGACATGTATCTGTCTTAATAAAATTATTTCTTTGAACTTTGGTTACCCAAAAAAAAAGCAGCAATATTTTCTGCATTTTGCATAACCCATATGGTATATCAAAAACTAACTGCATCTTCACTGCCAAAAATGTATGTAGACCCCCCCTAAACAAATGCAGACCCCATCAATCCCCTCTAAATAAGTTCATACCTCCTAAATAAATACTAATGACCAGACAACCTTACAAAGACTTCCAGATGCTCTATTAATATCAGATACCTCTTACCAGAGACCCCTGAATTATGAGTCCACAGACTAGAACCCCCCCCCCAATGAATACAGACATGAGACTTCACTTCCCATTATTAAAACCTCAGCTCAGACTTCCATAATGAAGATCCCGCACCACATACTTTTAATATGCCCAAGCCAGTAATTGGAGATAAGGTATGCACACCAGTGACTATGAAAGGGGAATATATGAAAATCAGAAACTGCTGTGTGAATACTGACATGAAAAATCCAATAGCTATATGTAAGAATGAAAATATGAAAAATGGAGTCTGCATTACTGCCATGAATATATGAATAAAGAGAAATTTAGCTACTGAATTGATCAATGCAATAGAGCCCCAACACTACGCCAAAGTATTTCTCTACGTTGGGGTCCCTAGCTTGTGTGTGTCCTCTCATGCAGTTAAAAAACTTACCGTGTATGGGAAGCTGAGACCCAGGCTATATATACGTATCATGTGGATTGGCAATAGGTGTGGTGGGGCCGGGTTCACAAACGAAAGACTACAAATCAATCAAGAAATAACGTCTGGAACACCATTCTGAGTCTGAACTGGGTGCAAAATCCTAAAAAATCTACACTATATGGAGAGAAGGTATGCACACCAGTGACTATGTAAGGGGAATATATGAAAAGCAGACACTGCTGTGTGAATACTGACATGAAAAATCCAATAGTTATATGTAAGAGTGAAAATATGAAAAGAGAAATTTAGCTATTGAATTGATCAATGCAACAGAGCCCCAACACTACGCGAAAGTATTTCTCTACATTGGGGTGCCTAGCTAGTATGTGTCCTCTCATGCAGTTAAAAAACTTAAGAGGACACACACTAGCTAGGGACCCCAAAGTAGAGAAATACTTTGGCGTAGTGTTGGGGCTCTGTTGCATTGATCAATTCAATAGCTAAATTTCTCATTATTCATATGTTCATGGCAGTAATGCAGATTCCATTTTTCATATTTTCATTCTTACATATAGCTATTGGATTTTTCAAGTCAGTATTCACACAGCAGTTTCTGCTTTTCATATATTCCCCTTACATAGTCACTGGTGTGCATACCTTCTCTCTCCATAGTGATGGGTTTATTAGGGTTTTTGCACCCAGTTCAGACTCAGAATGGTGTTCCAGACGTTATTTCTTGATTGATTTCAAGCCAGTAATTGGACATGATTTACTGAAGATCAATGCCCCAGGTAATGCCCACCTTCTTTTTCTGAGAACCCTCTGAGAATTCCAGAAGAATTGACAAGTAAGCCAATACAGTGATTTATGACCTGTTAGTTTTGGAGATGTATAAAATGTATCTATACTCTGTGTCCTTTGAAATGTAGTTCCATTTTTTACTTTTAAGTATCTGATCAATTTCTAAAATTCTTTTGTCTTAGTTATCCTGAAAATGGAATTGTAGAAATTGAAACCAGCAATATGCGGCCGAGGGCAAGAACCACTTTGAAATGGAGTGACCTGAAAGTGGGGACTGCGGTCATGGTGAACTACAATATTGAAACTCCAGAGGAACGTGGCTTCTGGTTTGACGCAGAAATAACAGACTTAAAAGAAAATTCAAGAACTAATAAAGAAGTGTTTGTCAAAATTTTGTTGGGGTAAGTTTGTCTTTTTGAAAATGTAGTTTGCAATAACTGTATGAATGATGAAACAATTGTCATGTGCACATTCACCAGAGTTGCAATAAAGAGGCTGCTTGGGATATATACAGGGTGGTTCAAAAGTAGGTGGACAGTATGTGTAATAGGGTTATTAAACATGGTGTAAAGTGAAACTGACTCAGTTGCCATTAGCAACCAATCAGATTCCACTATTCATTCTTCACAGACTCTTTGGAAAATGAAAGGTGGAATCTGATAGGTTGCGAAGGGCAACTGAGTTTAACAGGTTTTTGTTAAATGCAACCATAACATATGTACCTGTTGCACTTATGCCAACAAATGTAAATCCTTTGTTAAGATTCTAAACTAATCTAATTAATTCAGAATATCCAAAAATCCCATTAAAATGACAAGGCTTTATTCAACACACATTAAAATTGTAATAGTAATTCCATAAAATTGGTACCATTCAGAAAAACAGGATTATCCTGCAGAGTGTAAGGATGATGTCACCAAATAAATAATGCGGGTGTACATATAGATGGGGTAAAAAAAATGCTGCAGAAAATGAAAAAAGCCTAAATGACCGTATATTAAACCTGATATAATAAGTTATAACCTACCTTACAGCGGAGCCAACAAAGAATGTATCGGCATAGCTGATATGGATACAATAATCAGGCAGGTCAGAGCCGGGAACAGCTAGTGAAGACTCACTGTGAAGTGGTGTTGCTCATTCCAAAAATCAGACATCTCCGTATAATTCATTAAACAAAGAAGGAAAGGATGGCACTCACCAATCGTTGCAGTGTTTAATAGTCTTCAAAGCGCAAATACTGCGGGGGGGGGGGGGGGGGCGGAAATGGGGCATGAGTGGACTACGGCTGTTTTGCAGGACCTGTTGATGCGCAAGCCGTGCGTGAAACGGCCATAGTTCCTCTGTGCTGTATTTGTGCTTTGAAGACTATTAAACACTATCAAATGGTGAGTGCCATCCTTTCCTTCTTTCTTTGATGAACTACATTAAAGCGAAGCTTGGCACCCTAATAATTAATGCAAATATGTGCTTCACTTCACGTCGTCTCATGATGAAAATCCTTTTTACTGAACCAAGAACTATAAACAGCTACAATGAGCTGATAAAGATACAGCTAAGAATACATATGGTAACTGGGCTTGGTTAATGAACCATACAGTGTATATGTTACAGGCAATGTATGAAAACCCGTCATTCTATAGAATACCTAGGCAATGTATACTATCCATGTCGTTTTCAGGCAAGGTATGAAATATCTGCGTTGTTCTATACTTCTCCTAGGCATTACATAAAATGTCTAGGTATTATAAAAAATGAGAAGAACTGCTCAGGCAAAGTGTGATATAATGCCCAGATTGGAAAAGTTAGCCATTACATAAAATGTCTAGGTATTATAAAGAATGACAAGAACTGCTCAGGCAAAGTGTGATATAATGCCCAGATTGGAAAAGTCTTTAGTAACAAACAGTCAAAAAACTAATGAAAGAAGAAATCCTAAATGAACAACAGGATATCTTTACTGGGAAAAAACACAAAGAAACAGAAGTGTCATTCCTGACTATTAGTCTTTAGTAACAAACAGTCAAAAACATGAAAGAAGAAATGCAAAATGAACAAAAGAAAAGGAATCAGACGTGTCATTCCTGACTGTTTTTTGCAGCACGGGAGGCTAGAATGGCATTTTGAATTGCACTTAATTTCATTTTTTATTTTTTGATGCAAAGGCATTTGTTAGTTTGTTACTTAAGGCCCTGTCACACACAGAGATAAATCTGCGGTAGATCTGTGGTTGAAGTGAAATTGTGGACAATCAGTGCCAGGTTTGTGGCTGTGTTCAAATGGAACAATATGTCCATGATTTCACTGCAACCACAGATCTGCCAAAGATTTATCTCTGTGTGTGATGGGGCCTTTAGTCTTGCACATACACCTCTGCTAAGGGCAACTGAGCCAGTTTCACAGATCTGCTGCTGTCTGCTCTGTCCAGCTACTTTTGGACGGACCACCCCTGTAGTATTCTACACTCCGCCTGTTTGTCATTTAGGTATTCTATAGAATGACTAGGAAATGTATGAATATCTGATGTATTTCATACTTTGACTACCCATTTCTGGCATTGTATACATTGCCTAGGTATTCTATAGAATGCCTGTTTTTACATATTGCCTGTAACATATATAAAGGACACAATCATAATAACATGGTGTTGGTAACAAAAGTAGGTGAAATCCTTTTTTAGAAAAGACCAATTTATATTCTAAGAACCATACAGCAGCAGCTGAAATAGAGCAACAGAGCTCTGCAACTTGGAAATATAATGACTGAGAGAACTTTTAGTGTTAAGAGAGAGCTTTTTAAAGACTAATGTAGTTTTTGATAAAACTGTTGACAGAAGCCACTTTACTGACTTGGCCAGTAAAGGCACGCATCCAGCCATCTGTTTTAATTTGCTGTCCCCTAAGGTAATATGGCATATAGGACACATTATATTCATCACATAGCTAGTAACCCTCTAGGCTGTGTCTGTATTTTTCCCTTTTGTTTCCAGTAAGGGGGTTGAATTACTTCATGTTACGTGGAAGAATGTTTCTTAAGGTAAATATGTCCTAACAGTTTTGCTCATTTTCTGCTTCAATACTTGTAATAATTTGCTTCAACACAACACAACACCTTTTCCTGCATTTAGTCATACGTTCTCATGATTGGACCATAGCAAAGACAACTATAACCTGGTATAGTGCCTGTCATTTTATATGCTGTATCTCAGGAGTATATTTCCACTCATCCACATAACCTCCACTACATGGTACAACAGTTTGTGGTTCTTGAGCCTATATTTTGAGCTTATGTATAGGTATGTGTCTGTTACTGCACATATAACTCATAAACTCACATTTGGAAAATGCTACAGGTAACTTTTCATAGTTTGTTAGTCAGATGATAAGTGATTAATAATAGTTTTATTTATATTGTGCCAACCTACAAAATCACAGAAATAACCATATTGTGGTTGTTAAATCCAGAAATTAAAAGGAACCTGTCAGTCGATTCATGCTGCCTAAACCGCGGACATCATGAATCAGTCTTCCTGCCTAATTGTATCTAGGTGTTTCTCCATCAAATGCTCTGACACTTCAAAGAAAACCTAGTGTAAAAAGCCTTGTTCTATTTGGAGAAATGAGACTAGTGCAGCCAGCTTCTCCCCCCATCAGTTTAGTTAATTGACTGGTCTCCCCCTTGCATGTAGTGCTGTAGAAGCTGTCAGGGAATGGCATCGAACTAGTCTTGCATATTCCAGTGGCCGCCAGCTGGCTTTTTCAAACAAACCTGGCTGCAAAATCTCCCACTGATATTGCCAGTGTTTTAGGCAGCATGAATTGAGTGACAGGTTCCCTTTAAAGGGAACCTGTCACCACTTTTTTCTGGCTCTAAGCTGCGGCCACCACCACCGGGCTCTTATATACAGCATTCTAACATGCTGTATATAAGAGCCCAGGCCAGGGGTATAACTAACGGTCGTGCGGTGGGCGCACGGCGCCCTTATGGGCGTCTCCGTAGTCTGGTGCTGGCGCCGCCTCTTTTGGCCATCTTTGTGCTCCTTCTTCTCTAGCCGCGGTGCATGACGGGTCCGAGGTAATCCACACTCGCCGGCATTCAGTTCCTGAGCAGGCGCACTTTGATATGCCCCGAGCAGGGCAGATAAAAATATTGTAGTGTGCCTGCGCAGGACCGGCGAGTGTATATGATGTAGCCGCGTCATGCACCAAGGCTTCAGAAAGAGTACGAAGATGGCCGAAAGAGGAGGCGCTGGCACCGGAGAACGGAGATGTCCATAAGGCCCACCGCGTGACCGTTAGGTAAGTATTATAAAGTGTTTTTTTTTATGTTATACCCCTGGCCTGCTCTCTTATATACAGCATGTTAGAATGCTGTATATAACAGCGCGGTGGTGGTGGCCGCAGCTTATAGGCTAAAAAAGTGGTGACAGGTTCCCTTTAAAAGTATTTAAAGGTGAAGCTACCTTTTTAAAGTTTTAATACAATCTACATTTAGTATGGTCAGATTTTATGCACTGATCTTATTGGGCCTAAACTTCACTATAGTCACTACTGGCAAAACAGGAGGAGCATTAGAGAGGAGATGTCTACTTGTTTGACCTTTTCTCTGCCTATAATGGAAAGAGACACCCACACTGTTATGTGGAGACTGGCGGATTAGGATAAGGTGGTTTATATCCCAATCGTAAGTCGGGGTCCACCGTGCTTCCAGATGGTAAAAGAGCTGCTGGCAACCCAAAGATTAGGCGGAGAATACAGAGCTGGGTGGCTCAGAAATAATAGGAGCCCGATCTCACTTAAATAGCACTTGGATCAGGAGACTGTGAACCCTATTCACACCACAGGGTCCACACACCCAGACCAGGAACACCCCTGTTAACTCCACTGGGGTCCTGGGATGCGCTGTCCGTGCACGTAGGAGGAACACCAATGGACAGGTGGCGCAGCAGCCGCAGCCCAGTTAACTCCACTGGGCTGCCTGTGCAGAGCTGGACGGTAGGAGGAGGAAGCCCGGCGCCTGACCCTAACGTGCTGAGACATGGGTGTCTTGGCGTGACAAGCATCGGATGCCTATCCTTGCCTACCGCTTCCAGACCTAAGGCTATGGCCGCAATGAGGCTCTAAACATGGAGGTGTGCTATGTCTGAGCATACATGAAGACTGCGCTCCTCCATGCTGTCTCCAGCCCCTTATATCACTTAGGGTCCACCCCAAACCCAGGGTGAACCACAATGGCGCCTCCAGGGGCAAATTGCGGAGTGCCACATCATCAGTGACATCACCAGCGGCTTATCCGGAACTGCCATGTCACTGATAACACAATGGCAGCACCGCCCCAAACACCTCACCAGTCATTGTTTGATGACCAACGGTGGGATGCCAGGCAATAGGGGCGGGCCTCCGTGAGCCAGTCCGGAGTGGCCACGTCATCAGAACACCTGATGCCCTCTGGCCTATCAGGGCCTGTCACCTCACGGACTTGCCCAGTGAAGTCCTTACCGTACTTGGCCTCCAATGCACTAAGTGCCTGAGCATGCTCAGTAGCCTGAACAACCGACATAGACTCGGAAATCAGACTATCAGCCTGAGCATGCTCAGTAGGAACAACACAGGACTTACCCACAAACCGAAGCCCCAAGAACCTGTGCAAAGAGGCTTTTCACACGAAGTTTGGGAGCATGCTCAGTAGCCTGAACTGAGGACTTGGCCTCAGAAATGGTACTAACAGGCTGAGCATGCTCACTAGGCGAAACACTGGACTTAGGCTCTGGCTGGGGTAAATCGGCATGCACCCTAGTTTATCTCCACACTTAGAAGTGGAGGAATAAGCCGCCAGCTGGACGACCCGAGGGACGGCCAAAAATAGCAGCCAGTGCCTAGGCGTAGCAGGAACCGCTGCAGGCTGCTTGTGGCTACGGCAGCGACGATTCGTAACACACTCACCCCTGGATTTACTCCTTACAGTTGTGGCAGGTAGCACCATGCTTTTCTTTACAACATGACATATCCATGATATCTGCAAATTATTGTATATGCTAGTAATATGCTTTATTTTGCAAAGACAAAAAAATCCTTTTAACACATAACCAACAAATCATTAATTGAGACAGAGGTAAAGTTAAATTACATTTATATTTATAGAAGGTCTTTGTAGAAGAAATAGAAATTTGTGGCTTAAATAGTAGGTTCATGTGGCTACTGCTTAGTATTAAAGGAACTCTTAATTGTGTTTTCTTATATCATTCAGAATTTATTATCTATACCTTAGTTTGCATGGTGATTGATTTATATATGTTTGTTTGTTTGTTTCAGTGGTCCTGATGATGCAATTAATGACTGTAAAGTTGTTTTTTCTGATGAGATATACAAGATAGAGAAGCCTGGAGCATATCCTCTGTCATCTGGAGATGGAGAATTTAAAAGTAAGTTGATTTAAAGTGCCATAGTGTTCTTTCAGTAGTTTAAAGAGAACCAGTCATTAGAGTCATGCTGTATGAACCATGGGCAGCATGAATGGAACCTGGAAGCGTGATTATAGCCGGATTTGTTTTTCACTGTAACACAGTAGCTTTTCAGAGAAAGCCAAGTGAGGACTATAAAGAAAGACCTGAATAGTCCAATGATCTCCCAATCTGGCTTCTCCCTGCCTCCCACCAGTTTATTGACAGGTTTCTCCCCTGTGTATACATGGAAACCTAGCAATCAACTAAATCATATCAGCAAGAAGCCAGCAGGGGGCGGCACTGGATGAATTAGGTCTCGCTTTATAGTTCCCATCTGACTTTTCAAACTGGTTTCTCTGAAACATTGCAGAATTGGCTGCAAAGACGTCGCCATGCTTTGCTTTATGCTGCTTGATTTTTGGGCAGCATGAATCTAATTACAGGTTCCCTTTAAAAATAGTGTGCACATGAACATACTACACATAAATTTTGCCTAAACAAACTATCACTTTCTCTGACAGATTGCAATAATTTTTTTGTTGTATGCAAGTTGTAAAGTTGTTTTTTTTTTTTCTTTTTTGATGTCTTCTTCAGATAACTGAAGTTACACTTGAATGTATGTAAAATCTAATTTTGTTTTAAATCCCTACCCAAATGCTAAGGTTTAACTATTATTTATTTAAAGGGAAGAGTGGTCCAGAATGCAAACATTGCAAGGCAGACCCCAACGCAGAATGCCGTTTCTGCTCATGCTATTTATGTGGCGGAAAGCAGGATGCACATATGCAACTTTTATGTGATGAATGCAATATGGCTTACCACATATACTGCCTAAATCCTCCACTGTCCAAGATACCTGAAGATGAAGACTGGTATGTTTGTTTCATGTGATTTTAATTCTGTAATGTTCAAAGTGACTCTCTTGTGATAGGTAATAAATTGTTTATTTGTGAGATTGAAATGTGCTTGTTCCTTACACAGGTATGGAAGTGATGCTTGTGAAGTCCTTTTAGTTTGGAGGCCACCACAGTTATTGCCTAATTTTAACACAACTTGGAGCTTATATGTGTAATGATTCACAGCCTGTATAGAAGGATGTAAGACCTTAAAGATGTATAAACCTATAGGCTTAACCCTTTAACAACTGCTGATAGGCATTAAAATGGCAATCGGTAAGAGGCCTTATTCCCTCATGAGATATAAATTAGTAACCCCCACCACCACCCCCGCTAACAAAAATTTCACGGGTGACAGCTGTACATAAACCGGTCGAGGCCAATTAACCACTTAAATACCCAATTGACAGCATTATAAGTTTTTAAGATAGTAAAACTTTGCCACCATCGGACCCCAGTGATGATAATCACAGGCGTCAATGGTTGCCCCCAAGGTTATCTGATGACTCTACAGTACCATGGCCTGTTAGATCTTGCTATAAGCAGGGCCTAACAGGCACAGTAAGTGAGTCACAGATGGTTCTCTGGCACTGCAGTACATTAGACGAATCATGAAAGTAAAAAAATATGTCCCACGTAGGGAAAACCTAAGAAAAAAGGTACATAAAATGTGTAACACAAGGCACATAGAAATATTGCACTCAAATCAAGAAAAAACATTTTGCCACTTAAACTACAACCTTTGTGTTTAAAAAAAAAAAAAACCCAAAATACAACAGCTTACACATAATTTGTATTGATGCGTCAGGAACAACCTGATCTGTAAAGCTGTCATTACTTATAACGTACGGCAAGCACTTGGGTAAAAAAAAAACATGCCTATCATGACACTTTTTCCCCATCATGCTGACATACAAAAAATTCAAGAAAAAGCAATCAAAAAGTTGTGTAAAAACATAAAACAAATGAAAAATGCCAAACCATCCCACAAAACGATAACTAATATTATATAATATAATACATTCAGCAAAAAATAATTTACATCTTCCAGAACATGGTGATGCAAAAAAACAAACTCTTTTTTTGTAAAATATTGTTTTGGTGTGTAAAAGTAGGAAAGCTTAAAAAAGAAAAATGTGGTTATCATTATAATTGTGCTGACCCAAAGAATAAACCGTTAACGAGTGTTGTAGCTTTTACCGCATGGTGAACCATGCAAAAAAAATATCTAAAAACAATAGGTGAATTGCTGTTTTTTGTTCATTCGGCATCTGAAAAATCTCAATAAAAAGCAATCAAAAGGTTTTTTTCCCCAAAATGGTACCAAAAAAATTCTTAAACTTGTCATGCAAAAAATAAGCCTGGATACAGCTCTTTTCTGTTAAAAAATGAAAACAAGTTTCAGCTCTCAGCATATGTCCACAAATACTGTTTTGTTTTTTTATAAACAAGCTTTACTTATGATAGCAGCAAAACAGAAAAAGTATATAGATTTGGGATTGCTGTAATCGCACTGACCAGAAGAATAAATCCATCTCATCACTTATACCACACAGTGAACCGTGCAAAAATACAAGTAAGAACTATTCTTGTACTGCTGTCTATTTTATTTTTTTTTTCATAGTACCTCCCAAAAATCAGATTATGGCTCCGTTCATATTTACCCTGTGTTCTCCGCCGAGTGCTTACATCAGGATTTCCGTGTAAATCACAAATACCGCGATTCAGACAAAAACCCCTGAGGAACCACTCGCTATGAGGCAGATGGACTCAGTCTGGTCTCTGTTCTGGTGGTGTCCCATTATTTTAGGCGTCCAATGTGTCTCCGTCTAACTGATTACAGTGAATGGTTCTGTGGAGGGTTTTCGTTAGAATCACATTTTTGTGAGATTTACATGGAATCCCAATTGTAAGTGCTCAGCACAGAAAACAAGAATGTGATCCAGCCATATACTGAAAGCAATCAAAAGATGTAATGTACCCCAAAATATTACCAATATAAACCCTAACATATCCCACACAAAAGCAGCCTCCACTAAGGTTTATCTGTCACTGGAAATGTAGGGGGTTCCCACATTATTGGAAAAACAATGGTTCTGGAAAAGCATCAGCTCCCACCCCCTCAAATAAAATCAATCAAAATCTACAGTTCCAAATGCCCGCCACCTTGTCAGCAACCCCTGTGTGTGGCATTATTGTAATTGGGAGAACTCATTTAACAATTAGGGGATGCATGTCTCCAAAAGCACAAGCTGGGCACAATGTTTGGGCATTAATCTGGCATATTTGCAATTCTCCAGAAAAAAAGGCATTGCTAAATAGTTACAGCAGCCATAAATAAATTCATTGAGAGGTGCAATTTGTACAATGGGGCCACTTTTGGGGTTTTTCTCCTGTTCTGGCACCTTAGGGGATCTGCAAACTAATCTAACAAAATTGTGTTCCAAATATCGCTCCTTCATGCTCAGCCCTGCTGTGTGCCTTAACCATAGTTTCTGACGACATATAGAGCATCACCACACTCAGAAGAAAGTGTGCAGTAAATTGTGGGGTCCAGTTTCACCTATTAAACCTTGTGTAACTGACAGACTTGCAGGTAATAAAAAACTAAAAAAATGTACCCATAAAATTATATATTACCATGTCCCAGTGTTAAAATTATGAGAGGCATCTGTAGGTTCAAAATACTCGCTAGACCCCTAGGTGAATTCCATAAGCAGTGACGTTTCGAATATGGGATCACTTGTTGGGGTTTCTGCTGATCCTGGCACCTCATGGGCTGGGCTAATGAAGGCCACAATCTATAACAGAATTTAACAGAAGAGCACTCCTTCCCATCCCATCCTGCTGTGTGCACAAACAGTGGTGTAAAACAACTTCTTGGGTACTTCCACATTCAGTAATATCTACATAACAAATTGTCCTGTCCATTTTATCCTATTACCCCTTGTGTGAATTAAAACTTGAGGCTAAAGGCCGCTTTACACAGTGCGATATCGGTACCGATATCGCCAGCGTGCGTACCCGCCCCCATCGGTTGTGCGACACAGGCCAATCGCTGCCCGTGTCGCACAGCATCGCCCGGACCCGTCACACGGACTTACCTTCCCTGCGACGGCGCTGTGACCGGCGAACCGCCTCCTTTCTAAGGGGGCGGTTCGTTCAGCGTCACAGCGACGTCACAGCAGCGTCACTGAACCGCCGCCCAATAGAAGTGGAGGGGCGGAGATGAGCGGAACGTAACATCCCGCCCACCTCCTTCCTTTCGCATTGTGGCCGGGACGCAGGTAAGGTGAGGTTCCTCGTTCCTGTCGTGTCACACGGAGCGATGTGTGCTGCCGCAGGAACGAGGAACAACTTCGTTACTGCTGCAGTAACGATATTTGAGAATGGACCCCCATGTCACCGATGAACGATTTTTAACGTTTTTGCGACGATGAAAAATCGCTCATAGGTGTCGCACGCAACGGCATCGCTAAAGTGACCAGATGTGCGTCGCAAATTCCGTGACCCCAACGAGATCACTTGAGCGATGTCGTAGCGTGTAAAGCCCGCTTAAAGTAAAATTTTAGGTGAACAACCCTACGTTTTTCATTTTCATGGCCCAATCTTGTAAAATTCTGTGTTTTGTGAATTAAAAATGCTCACCACACCAATAGATGAATTAATTGTACAGTTTAGTTTGCTAAATCAGGTCATGTGGTGTTTATGCTTTTTTTGCCACCTCAGGGGCTCTGCAAATGCAACATGATGTCCAAATTTGCTTTCCAACAATTAAACCGCACCCTTTGCTTTCTGAGCCCTGCCATTTGCCCAAACATTAGTTTTGACCATATATGAGATGTCACTGTGTTCAGGAGTATTTGCATAAAAAATTATGGGGTCCACGTACTCCTATTACCCTTTATGTAAATTATAAATTTGGTGCGAAAAGTATTTGTCGGAAAAATTATTTTTTTTATTTTCACATTTAAATGTTATAAAGTTTTGTGAATCACCTGTACGTTAAAAATGTTCAGTATACATGTAGATGAATTCCTTCCTTGAGGGCTAGTTTCCAAAATGGAGTCACTTGGTGGAAGTCGGGGAAGCATTCCACTGTTTTGGCTTGTCATGGTCTCTGCAAATGCAACATGGTATTTGCAATCTATGCGAGACAAATGTACCTTGCAAAAATAAAATGGCGCTCTTTCCTTCATGGGTCCTGCCGTGGGCTCAAACAGGAGTTTTTGACCACATATTGAGTATACTTCTATTCGGGGGAGAACTTGCGTAACAAATTATGGGTCTGTTTTCTACTATTATCCTTTGTGAAAATTACAAAAAAATAACTTTTGTTTTCACATCCATAGTTTATAAAGTTCTGTGAAGCACCCATTGATTCAAAATGCTGAGCACAGCCCTAGATGAATTCCTTGATAGGTCTAGTTTAAAAAATGGGGTCACTTGTGGTTTTTTTTTTTGCTATTTTGGTACCTCAGTGGCTCAGCAATTGAGACATGATGTCTGAAATCTATTCCAGCGAAATTTATACTTCAAATACCAAATGTTGCTTTTTCCCTTCTGAGCTCAGCTGTTTATCCAAACAGAACTTTTTGACTACATGTAGGGTGTTGCCATGCTTAGAAGAAACTGAGTAACTAACTGTGGAGACCATTTTTTTGTGTTATTTCTTGCAAAAGTGAAAAATTTGGAGGTAAAGCAATGAAATTTTTTTTTTTAATCAGATATTTTTTATTTTTCATTACATATATAAAGCCAATGTCATTTTCCATAAGTAATAAACATAACTACAAACTGTCCCTCCCCTCCCCCCTCAGCGTACATATTACTCGCATTTTTACAAAAAAAGCCTCTCGTTTGTAACTTTCAGTGACATATATTGGAATGTATAGAACCAAGTATCCCCGCTAAGAGACCAACATCTCCCAGTCCTAATATTTATCCATACTGCAACCACAGATTCCACAGTCTTTCAAAAAGTGCAAGTTGTTTCCTTTTCCCATATATGCTTCTCTCCATTCGAGCAATATAATTAACATATACGATAAATTCACCTCTAGTCGGTGGGTCCCCCTGCATCCAGTGTTTGGCAATTACTTTCCTTGCCGCATATAGCAGTCTGGCTATCACTGTTTTAAAAATGTTGTCAACTCTGATTTCCTCTACATATTCCAGAAGACATACCAAAGGTTGTCTGAGAATTTTGCATCTATAAGCTCCTTCTATTTTGTTAAGAACAGTTATTCAGAAAGATGTCAACCTGGGGCACGTCCACATCATATGGAAGATGCCGGCATCGTCTCCATTAGATCTAGGACATTCAGAGTTACTCCTCAGTCCCATTTTACACATAATTAGCGGGGATCTATATGCGCTATGCACCATATAAAAGTGGGATAATCTTGCTGGTTCACTCATTGATAATTCATGTATTCCAGGATACTTTCCCACACCTCATCAGTTATTCCATCTATTTCTCCCTCCCATTTAGTTCTAGTTCTTAATGGGTGGTTAAGCAAATATGAATGCAATAAATCCCTGTATAAGGATATTCATGGTGATATGTCGCAGACATTGGGGATCAATGCTCTTCATATTCTGCAGTTAAGAACTGGATTACCAAATTTAAAACGGGACACTTCAGCAGGAATGATGAGGAACGACCTGGACGACTGAGAGTGGTTGTTGTTCCGGAGATCGTCGATGCTGTGCACAACCTCATAATCAAGAATTTCGACGAATTTCAGCTAAAGCAATAGCAGACATCATGGGGATTTCCCGTGAACGGGTTTGTCATTATCCATGAACATTTGGACATGAGGAAGCGATCTACAAAGTGGGCTCCCAAATGTTTGACAATAGATCAGAGAAGCATGCGAGTGAAAACTTCCCAGTCCATTTGTCAGTGTTTCCAGACTGATAAGAACTTCCTGGATCGACTGGTCACTATGGATGAGACCTGGATTTATTTGTATGACCCTGAAAACAAGGAGCAGTCAAACGAGTAGAGGTACAGTGGTTCTCCTCATCCAAAGAAGTTCAGGGTGCAAAAATCAGCCACTAAGGTGATGGCGTATGTGTTCTGGGATATGGAAGGCAGTCTGCTAGTGGACTACCTTCAAAAGGGTTCCAGCATCAATGCAAGGTATTACATTGAACTTTTGGAACAATTGAAGACAGTTCTGAAGTCCAAAAGGCTTGGCAAGCTGTCTAAAAGAATGTTGTTCCTGCAAGACAACGCCTCCACTCACACTGCACAAGCAAGCTTGGCAAAACTGGCAGAGCTTGGCTTCCACCTGGTTGACCATCCACCTTATTCACCAGATCTAGCTCCCTTCAAATATCATTTGTTTCCAAACCTGAAGAAGCACTTCAAGGGTACTAAATTTCACACCATTTCTGATGCCATTGCTGCTACTGATGCCTGGTTTGAGGCACAACTGAAATCCTTCTTTTTGCTAGGCTTACAGAACTTGGAATACCAATGTAAGGCTGCTTTCACACATCCGGTAGGTGCAGAGCCGGCCAGTCCGGCTCTAAAACCTATGCAAAGGATGCGGCGAAAAAGCCGCATCCTTTGCATACGTTTTTTAAATGCGGCCCGTCCGGTTTTTGCCGCTTGCGGCATGCTACTGAGCATGCACAGTGGCAAAAACCGCATGAGGCGACCGGATGCGTTTTTTGCCACATCGCGCCGCATCCGGCGTCCATAGGCATGCATTGAAAAATGCGCCGCATTGGCCGGATGTGGCGCGATACGGGTTTTTTTGCCGCACAAAAAAACGTGCAAGGCAACGTTCCATCCGGCCGCCGCATCGGCTAAATCTGCCGCATGCGGCAAAAACCGGACGGTACGCAAGCCCATGCGGCACTAATTAAAGTCTATGCAGGAAAAACGCAACCGGCAGCAAAAAAAACTTGTTGCGGTTTTCCTGCAAAGTGCCGGATTGTGCCGCACAGGAAAAACCGGAGGTGTGAAAGCAGCCTAAGAAGTGTGTTGACATCAGTGGAGAGTATGTGCAATAAATGTAAAGTTTCATCATCCTATCTCGTTTCTTTATGGGTAAATCCAAAGACTTTTCAGCAGCTGCACATAAAGTAGAAATATTAGAAATGTTATTTGTTAATTCTTTTGTACAGCATAACTGGTTTAAAGATATAAAAATTGAAAATTGCAGATTTTTCTAAATTTTTGCCAAAATTATGATATTTTTACACAAAAACAAAAAATATCAATCTAAACATACCACTATTATAAAGTACAATGTCTTGTGAAAAAATAGTCTCAGAATCAATGGGAACCATTGAAGCATTCAAATTTAGTCAGATTTTTTTTTTTGTCAGATTTAAAAATTTTGGATTGGTTATTAATAGGGATGATCAAATACCTCAAATATTCGGCTTTGCAAATATTTTTCGCATAGGTCGCCACTATTCGCGAATATTCGATGCGCAATGTTCGTCTATGGAGCCTGGAACTACTGGTTATTAATAGGAGTTGTGATTGGTTGGTCTAGGAACAAAAGAGAGTCACAGTATAAGAAGCTTATGTGTGTGAGGTAATATGATGTCGGTGAGGAGACAGAGAGACAGACAGGGAAAGAGACAGACGGAGACAGACAGATGGGGAAAGAGACAGAGACAGACGGGGAAAGAGACAGAGACAGACGGGAAAAGAGACAGAGACAGACGGGGAAAGAGACAGACGGGGAAAGAGACAGAGACAGACGGGGAAAGAGACAGAGACAGACGGGGAAAGAGACAGAGACAGACGGGGAAAGAGACAGAGACAGACGGGGAAAGAGACAGAGACAGACGGGGAAAGAGACAGAGACAGACGGGGAAAGAGACAGAGACAGACGGGGAAAGAGACAGAGACAGACGGGGAAAGAGACAGAGACAGACGGGGAAAGAGACAGAGAGACAGACACAGAGAGAGACACAGAGAGAGAGAGAGACACAGAGAGAGAGAGAGACACACAGACATACAGAGAGAGACACACAGACACACAGAGAGAGAGAGAGAAACAGACACACAGAGAGAGAGAGACACAGAGAGAGACACAGAGAGAGAGACACAGACAGAGAGAGAGACACACACACAGAGAGAGAGACACACACAGACATACAGAGAGAGAGAGACACAGACAGTTACTATCTACTATATAGCTCATGTGTCCTTTTTATATTTGTGTAATAGAATATACTGTAGTCAAAATAGATAAATATAGTTAAAACAGGTATTTTATCTACGTGAGCCTTGCTGTGCTTTTTTATTGTTCACAAGACAAATCTTCTTTCAGGTATTGTCCTTCCTGCAAAAATGATTCGACCGAAGTGGTGAAAGCTGGAGAAAAACTGAAGCAAAGTAAAAAGAAGGCAAAGATGCCATCAGCAAGCACTGAGAGCCAAAGAGACTGGGGCAAGGTGATCTGTACTTAAAACAAAGAAAAAGCATGATCTTTCCATAGGAACCCACACTTATCAGCAGATCAGGGCACTTTTATCCCAATTGGGGAACTTTAATCTTTATTTCAAGATGGGGAGGCAGGTTGGACAGCCGACCAACGCACCGTTTATGGTGCTGCCAGAAAAGTAAAGCACGGCGCTCCTCGGCAGAGCTATAAGGAAAGAATGAAGCATAGGTTTAGCATGTGTAAAAGTAATTTGTTTTAACCAGACAACCCCTTTAAAGGCCTGCCTTCTCACCTGACACATTTCACTCAATATACTTAGTCATGGCCAAAAGTGTTGGCACTCTTGAAATTGTTCCAGAAAATGAAGTATTTCTCCCAGAAAATTATTGTAATTACATGTTTTGTTATACACATGTTTATTTCCTTTTGTGTGTATTGGAACAACAGAAAAAAAAACAGAGGGAGGGAAAAGAGGCAAGTTGGACATAATTTCACATTGAAGTCCAAAAATGTACCTGACAAAATTGTTGGCACACTCAACTTAATATGTGGCTGCACACCCTTTGGAATAAATAACTGCAATCAATCATTTCCTATAACCATCAACAAGCTTCTTACACCTCTGAACTGAAATTTTGGACCATTCTTCTTTTGCAGACTGCTCCAGGTCTCTGATATTTTAAGGCCGCCTTCTCCCAACAGGAAGATCTTTCCACAGGTGTTCGATGGGATTTAGATCCTGAGTCATTGCTGGCCACTTCAGAACTCTCCAGTGTTTTGTTTTCAGTAAACAGTAGAATGATGTTTTTTACCCAAAAGCTCTATCTTGGTCTCATCTGTTCACAAAACACTTTCCCAGAAGGATTTGGGTTACTCATGTACATTTTGTAAAACTGCAGTCTAGCTTTTTTATGTCACTTTGTCAGCAGTTGGGTCCTCCTGGATCTACTGCCATAGCGTTTCATTTCATTCATGTCAATGGGTAGTTCACAAACACTGATGCACCCTGATCTTGCAGGATAGCTTGAATTTCTTTGAACCTTGATTGGGGCTGCTTATCCACCATCCGGAATATCCTGCGTTATAACCTTTCAACAATTGTTCTCTGCTTTCCACGTCCAGAGAGATTATCTTCAGTGCCATGGGTTGTACATTTCTTGATTTATGTTACGCAATATGGACAAGGGAACATCAACATCTCTGGAGATGGACTTGTAACATTGAGATTGTTGATATTTTTCAACAATTTTGGTTCTCAAGTCCTCACAGTTCTCTTTTCCTTTTTCTCTTCTTGCTTTGTGTGGCACGCTCAGACACACAATGCAAAGGATCTCACCTTTTTATCTGGTTGCAGGTGTAGTTTTCTTATTACTCTCATCTATTACTTGCCACAGGTGAGTTTGAAATAGCAACATAAGCTTAAAACAAAGTTGTTTACCCACAAGCTTGGAAAGGTGCCAACAATTTTGCCCTGCATATTTTTGGGATTTTGTGTAACATTATGTCCAATTTGCTTTTTTTAATGACACTTTGTGTGTGTAGTTCCAATAAATAAAAGGAATAAACATGTGTATGACAAAATTATGTATAATTGTAATACTTTTCTGGGGGATTCATTTTCCTGAACAATTTCAAGGGTTTTAACACTTTCAGCCATGACTGTAGTAACTAATGTTCATAGCAGAAAACAATTTCTAGGTTATGTTTGAGTAAACATTTCAGATCCAGTCCAGAAGGTACAAATCTAATACCGTTTTCTCTCTATATGCGTTAGTGCCAAGCTACTGCAAGCAGATTTAAACAAAGCTATTATTTCCGTAGCCAGGGGATTAAATAGATTGTAATTTTGTATCCACTCCAAACCGTCTCCCAACAAGCATGTGATCAAAAATTCCCGTAGAATAACAACCAGAGTTTGATTTTTAGAATCTATTTTTATAGGTCTAATGTTAATAACAAAAAATAATATAAGGTTCCAGTCTAGAGAAATTAAAGATAGACAACAGGGTTTATAATCGTAAATATTAAATAGGAGACTTTTATTACATTTAGTTTTTTCTTTCTCCTGTACATTTGGTGAGCACTATCCAGCATAGCTCTCTATTGGAGGGCTGTAACATGTGCTTTCTTTCTCAGTGGCATACAACACCTAATTACCATGAAGTATACATTTTTTTTGTCTGTCCAGCTGTATAGGATAGAGCAGCAGATCAGACTTTACTGTACAGTATAAAAAGGATTTAAAATAATACCATTGTAGACCACCCTAACTCATTCTTTTGGCTTGCAAAAATGTATATTCCCTATGAATATATATGTGGTGAGAGATTCCCTGCATAACATATTAAATAGAAACCTAAGGCTACATTCAAATGACCATATTTTCAGTCCAAGTGCTGTTTGTGACAAAAACTGATCCCACAGTGATCGCAATTCAGACGAATGTATTCAATTGGTCTGTTCGGATGCTTACTTTTTTTCACACGGACTGAATATAGGAGTAAAAAAACTCCAATGTGCTTAAGTCTATTGTATTTTGGATGAGATTCAACTATTCAAGTCTATAGATGTGCAAAAAATAAAAAAACATTCCATATAGCATCAGACTTGCCATTCTCAACATAGAAAACTGTATTTGATCTTGTAAATGTATTAACTACTGCTGTATAAAAACAAATACCATACAGATGACATAACAGATGAAATATTATCAGCATTTTTAGGAATACAGTACATATCAGATGTTTTTTGGAGTGGTTTTTATAGGCCCTTGTGGAGTGAACCTAGAGTTGTCAAATGCTGTTTCGTCGGTTTTTTTTGTCTTTATTTAGTTAGGAATCTGTGACATTGCAGACACTTTAGTAATTATGTAGTATAACATTTTCAATTTTTGTAACCGCAATAATTGAGTACCATGGATTGAAGAGACTATTGAAAAAAGTGCCCCACTACACAGCAATAACAAAGCCTATAGTAGAAATTCCTGAAATTACCAAAATGGCAGATATTTTAGTTTGAAGTTTGACACATGTATCATATTCTTCAGACTGGGAATGTTCAGTGGATGGTTTATGCAGCGTAAACACAAGCAAAAGAGGGCTCCTGTGTAAGACCCATATATCGGCTTTTTGGAGTCCAATAGCTCTTGATGATGCACAATTTCACCTACTTTGGAGGTGTTAGTGGCCCCCTTAAATGGTTATTCCCATCTCAAAGATCCTAGCCCAATATGTAGTAGACATAATAATAATATTAGCAAATACCTCTTGATATAGCCATGTATCTTACCTCATGTGCAGGGCATTGCAGCTTAGGTATCCATGGTTATGTCCACAGTTAGTTGCTCATGGTTGTAACTATGGAGACCTAAGCTGTATGTCCTGCACATGAGGTTAGAGACATGGCTATATCAGGAGATCTATACTACATTTCTAATTGAAAGAATTTGCTAATATTATAAGGCTTGGGCTACATAAGCGTATGGCATCTGATGCAAGAGAATCGGATGCTATTGACCCTTGGCCCCCGCTCTGCTGCAAGCGCGAGCCGATTGTCATTATACTGTGATCCAATCCTGCGATCGGATCACAGCTGCAGAGGAGAGTGAAGGATTAATCTCCCCATTCTCAGTTGATGCGATTATCGCACTGTACTTGGCTGTCATTCGAGTGCAGTCCAATGTTTCACTTGCACCCATATGGGTGCGAGTGATCGAAGACTTGCTGACACTCACAGCATGCTACAATTGTTTTCTCGGTCTAGTTAGGGTTGAGAAAAAAATCGCAGATGGGAATGGCCCCATGGAGTAACATTGGTTCAAGTGGAATGTGTTTTTTTGTCTTTTCTTTTTTACTCGCATTCCATTCGTCCGGTTTTGCTCGCCGTGTGTCCTAGGCCTCGTTGTTACACTTACTAAATATTGGGATAGGATCTTGTAGATGGAAATACATACCCCTTTAACATTTTGGTCCCTGTGTAGTTGCCCCAATGGTATCTCCATCCTTGCAGTTATGCCTGCAATCTAAGCAGTGTAACTAGTTGTACCTAAGGGCTCATATGATGACCCATATAACTAAATCCCCCGTCACATTTAACGACAACGATACGACCTGATAAGGATCGCTGGTAAGTCGCTACGTGGTCGCTGGTGAGATGTCAAACAGTCGGATCTTCCCAACGATGCAGCAACGATACAGTGACCGTAGCGACCCGTATAACGATCTCGGTGGTCGTTGGAACCCTGAGCTCTGAGTCGTCAACGAGGTCGTTGGTAAGGCGTCAAACACACTGATGCATCCTTCCCAGCAGGACCTCGACAATCAAAAAATGGTCCAGGCCATTCCAACACAACCAGCGATCTCACAGCAAGGGCCTGGTCGCCGCTATGTGTCAAACGTAGCGAGATCATTGTTGTGTCATAGAATCTGTAGACTCATCAACGAGCTTACTAGCGATCTCGCTGTGTGTGAAGGTACCGTAATGGACATGTAACATGTGGCTTCCAAGACAATGATATTATCAAGCAACTAAGGGCTTATAATGTAGTAATTAGTGTAAGCCTGTGCTAACCCACTGTTTTGTTTTTTTTTATTTTGTTTTTTTTTCCAAAGGGAATGGCATGTGTTGGCCGTACTAAAGAGTGTACCATTGTCCCATCAAATCATTACGGTCCTATCCCTGGTGTTCCTGTGGGTGCCCTATGGAAATTCAGAGTTCAGGTACTTATTGTATTGTCTATATTAGCTAGACTGAAGCTCCTTTGATTTTTTCTTTTAAATTGTATTAACAATATAGTGACAGAATAGTAGAAAATTAGAATTCTTCATGTATTTATTCTTCATGTAAACAGTCCCTGAACTTTAGGAACCAACATGTATTATTGTGCTGTACTGTGAACCAGCGCCACAGCACAAAGCTTGCTTGATGTAAAGGTAAAGAACAATAGACCAGGCCTTTTTTATAACAGATCATTGAGAACTTTACAATTTTCATAATCTCCGTATCTCAGTTTATCTTCTATTTCTTTGTCGCTCCATTGGGAGACCCAGACAATTGGGTGTATAGCTTCTGCCTCCGGAGGCCACACAAAGTATTACACTTAAAAGTGTAAAGCCCCTCCCCTTCTGCCTATACACCCCCCGTGCATCACGGGCTCCTCAGTTTTTATGCTTTGTGCGAAGGAGGCTGACATCCACGCATAGCTCCACATCTTAGTCAGCAGCAGCTGCTGACTATGTCGGATGGAAGAAAAGAGGGCCCATAACAGGGCCCCCAGCATGCTCCCTTCTCACCCCACTCTGGTCGGCGGTGTTGTTAAGGTTGAGGTACCCATTGCGGGTACATAGGCAGGAGCCACATGCTGTTTTCCTTCCCCATCCCTTAAGGGCTCTGGGTGAAGTGGGATCCTAATCGGTCTCCAGGCACGGGGACCGTGCTCCCTCCGCAGCCCCTGGGGAATCTGCTGGACAGGAGCCGGGTATCGTCAGGGACAAGGCCCTGCTACTGTGAGGTACTCTGTGTCCCCTTGGGGGACCGCGCATGGAGCGCTTGTGCCATACACACTGCAGCACTGCTGGGTGTGTTAGTGCGCCGGGGACTACCGCGCCGACCGCGCTTATTTGCCGGCCGCGCTTATAACTTTAGTCCCCGGCTTTTGCGGCCTAATATCGCATATTCCCGCCCCCAGGCCTGCCAGTCAGGGGAAGGGCGGGACGCTGCACAGGACGTCAGCGCTGAGGGCTGGAGCATACTTTGTATCCTCCTCCCCCCTCACTCAGCACAGTGGGGCACCAGATTCCCGCACTTTCTAGGGCACGCCCACGGCCCCCTCCTCCCCACAGAACGCCGGCAGCCATTCCTGTCAGCACTTCTGACGCTGGAGAGGAGAGACAACACGGCTCTGGGAGGCCCAGGCAGGGAATCTGGTGATCACACAACCGCTTTGAGCGGTCGGTAAGCAGCACCTGAGGTGCTGGCCCCACTGAGTGCCGAAGTGTACATATATATATATGCTTATATGCTATACATTTACACTGTACGGTCGCACTGTTGATTTTTGGCTATATACCCTCCTGGATTGTACTCAGAGGAGACAACAGCATGTCGTCCGCAAAAAGCAAGGGTGCCAAAGCACAGGCTTACTTTGCAACCTGTACCTCATGTGCGGCTATACTACCGGCAGGTTCCACCGACCCTCATTGTGTGCAATGCTCGGCCCCTGTGGCACTTACTCAGCCGGAGCCTCTGCTACTGGTGGCCCAGGTGGAACCACCTGCTACCACTGTCCAGGTGACAGGGACGGAGTTTGCAGTATTTGCTGACAAACTGTCTGAGAGTATGGATAAATGGTCTGCTAAGATACTAGAAGCCTTACAGTCCAGACCGGTGACTCAGGCCCCGGGCACTGTTGAATCATTGACCACAGGCCCCCCTCAGTTGGAGCAGCAAAGTGCTCCTGGGGTGACCCATAGGTCCCAGGGTGAGGTCTCTGACACGGACCGCAGTCCCAGGCCGCCTAAGCGGGCTCGCTGGGAAATTCCCTCGACTTCATCACACTGTTCAGGGTCTCAGCAGGAGGACTCTCTGGATGATGAAACGGAGGTAGCAGATCAGGATTCTGATCCTGAGGCCGCTCTCAACCTAGATACACCTGAAGGTGACGCCATAGTGAATGACCTTATAGCGACCATCAATCAGGTGTTGGATATTTCTCCCCCAGCTCCTCCAATTGAGGAGTCAGCTTCTCAGCAGGAGAAATTCCGTTTCAGGTTTCCCAAGCGTACAATGAGTACGTTTCTGGATCACTCTGACTTCAGAGAGGCAGTCCAGAAACACCGAGCTTGTCCAGATAAGCGTTTTTCCAAGCGCCTTAAGGATACACGTTATCCCTTCCCCCCTGACGTTGTCAAGGGCTGGGCTCAGTGTCCCAAGGTGGATCCTCCAGTCTCCAGACTGGCGGCTAGATCCATAGTTGCAGTGGAAGATGGGGCTTCACTCAAAGATGCCACTGACAGACAGATGGAGCTCTGGTTGAAATCCATCTATGAAGCTATCGGCGCGTCTTTTGCTCCAGTATTCACAGCCGTATGGGCACTCCAAGCTATCTCAGCTTGTCACTCGCAGATTAATGCAGTCACACGTACGTCTGCTCCGCAAGTGGTGTCCTTAACCTCTCAGGCGTCGGCGTTTGCATCCTACGCCATTAATGCTGTCCTGGACTCTGCGAGCCGTACGGCGGTAGCATCCGCCAATTCGGTGGCAGTCCGCAGGGCCATGTGGCTACGTGAATGGAAGGCAGACTCTACTTCCAAAAAGTTCTTAACCGGTTTGCCATTTTCTGGCGACCGCCTGTTTGGTGAGCGATTGGATGAAATCATTAAACAATCCAAGGGAAAGGACTCATCCTTACCCCAGTCCAAACCAAACAGACCTCAACAACGGAAGGTACAATCGAGGTTTCGGTCCTTTCGGTCCGCGGGCAGGTCTCAATTCTCCTCGTCCAAAAGGCCTCAGAAGGATCAGAGGAACTCCGATTCATGGCGGTCTAAGTCACGTCCTAAAAAGACCGCCGGAGGAACCGCTCCCAAAGCGGCCTCCTCATGACTTTCGGCCTCCTCACACCACATCCTCGGTCAGTGGCAGGCTTTCCCGCTTTTGCGACGCCTGGCTGCCACAGGTAAAAGACCGTTGGGTGAGAGACATTCTGTCTCACGGTTACAGGATAGAGTTCAGCTCTCGTCCTCCGACTCGATTCTTCAGAACATCTCCGCCCCCCGAGCGAGCCGATGCTCTTCTTCAGGCAGTGTGCACTCTGAAGGCAGAAGGAGTGGTGATCCCTGTTCCTTTTCAGCAACAGGGTCACGGTTTTTACTCCAACTTGTTCGGGGTGCCGAAAAAGGACGGATCCTTCCGTCCTGTTCTGGACCTAAAACTGCTCAACAAACACGTAAAAACCAGGCGGTTCCGGATGGAATCGCTCCGCTCCGTCATCGCCTCAATGTCCCAAGGAGATTTCCTAGCATCAATCGACATCAAAGATGCTTATCTCCACGTACCGATTGCACCAGAGCATCAGCGCTTCCTGCGTTTCGCCATAGGGGACGAACACCTTCAGTTCGTGGCACTGCCTTTCGGCCTGGCGACAGCCCCACGGGTCTTCACCAAGGTCATGGCAACAGTAGTAGCAGTTCTGCACTCTCAGGGACACTCGGTGATCCCTTACTTAGACGATCTGCTTGTCAAGGCACCCTCTCAAGTGGCATGCCAACACAGCCTGAACATTGCTCTGGAGACTCTCCAGAGTTTCGGGTGGATCATCAATTTTCCAAAGTCAAATCTGACACCGGCCCAATCACTGACATATCTTGGCATGGAGTTTCATACTCTCTCAGCGATAGTGAAGCTTCTGCAGGACAAACAGCGTTCACTACAGACAGGGGTGCAATCTCTCCTTCAAGGTCAGTCACACCCCCTGAGGCGCCTCATGCACTTCCTAGGGAAGATGGTAGCAGCAATGGAGGCAGTTCCTTTTGCGCAGTTTCATCTGCGTCCACTTCAATGGGACATTCTCCGCAAATGGGACAGGAAGTCGACGTCCCTCGACAGGAACGTCTCCCTTTCTCGGGCAGCCAAGGCTTCCCTTCAGTGGTGGCTTCTTCCCACTTCTCTGTCGAAGGGGAAATCCTTCCTGCCCCCATCCTGGGCTGTGGTCACGACGGACGCGAGCCTGTCAGGGTGGGGAGCGGTCTTTCTCCACCACAGGGCTCAGGGTACTTGGACTCAGCCAGAGTCCTCCCTTCAGATCAATGTTCTGGAGATAAGGGCAGTGTATCTTGCCCTAAAGGCGTTCCAGCCGTGGCTGGAAGGCAAGCAGATCCGAATTCAGTCGGACAACTCCACAGCGGTGGCATACATCAACCACCAAGGTGGAACACGCAGTCGGCAAGCCTTCCAGGAAGTCCGGCGGATTCTGCTATGGGTGGAAGCCACAGCCTCCACCATATCCGCAGTTCACATTCCGGGCGTAGAAAACTGGGAAGCAGACTTTCTCAGTCGCCAGGGCATGGACGCAGGGGAATGGTCCCTTCACCCGGACGTGTTTCAGGAGATCTGTTGCCGCTGGGGGAAGCCGGACGTCGACCTAATGGCGTCCCGGCACAACAACAAGGTCCCGACATTCATGGCACGGTCTCAAGATCACAGAGCTCTGGCGGCAGACGCCTTAGTTCAGGATTGGTCGCAGTTTCAACTCCCTTATGTATTTCCTCCTCTGGCACTGTTGCCCAGAGTGTTACGCAAGATCAGGTCCGACTGCCGCCGCGCCATCCTCGTCGCTCCAGACTGGCCGAGGAGGTCGTGGTACCCGGATCTGTGGCATCTCACGGTGGGCCAACCGTGGGCACTACCAGACCGACCAGACTTGCTGTCTCAAGGGCCGTTTTTCCATCTGAATTCTGCGGCCCTCAACCTGACTGTGTGGCCATTGAGTCCTGGATCCTAGCGTCTTCAGGGTTATCTCAAGAGGTCATTGCCACTATGAGACAGGCTAGGAAACCAACGTCCGCCAAGATCTACCACAGGACGTGGAGGATATTCTTATCTTGGTGCTCTGATCAGGGTTTTTCTCCCTGGCCATTTGCCTTGCCCACTTTTCTTTCCTTCCTTCAATCCGGATTGGAAAAAGGTTTGTCGCTTGGCTCCCTTAAGGGACAAGTCTCAGCGCTCTCTGTGTTTTTTCAGAAGCGCCTAGCCAGACTTCCACAGGTACGCACGTTCCTGCAGGGGGTTTGTCACATAGTCCCTCCTTACAAGCGGCCGTTAGAACCCTGGGATCTGAACAGGGTGCTGATGGCTCTTCAGAAACTACCTTTCGAGCCAATGAAGGATATTTCTCTCTCACGCCTTTCGCAGAAAGTGGTCTTCCTAGTAGCAGTCACATCACTTCGGAGAGTGTCTGAGCTAGCAGCGCTGTCATGCAAAGCCCCTTTCCTGGTGTTTCACCAGGACAAGGTGGTTCTGCGTCCGGTTCCGGAATTTCTCCCTAAGGTGGTATCCCCCTTTCATCTCAATCAGGATATCTCCTTACCCTCTTTTTGTCCTCATCCAGTTCACCAATGTGAAAGGGATTTGCACTTGTTAGATCTGGTGAGAGCACTCAGACTCTACATTTCTCGTACGGCGCCCCTGCGCCGCTCGGATGCACTCTTTGTCCTTGTCGCTGGCCAGCGTAAAGGGTCACAGGCTTCCAAATCAACCCTGGCTCGGTGGATCAAGGAACCAATTCTCGAACCTTACCGATCTTCTGGGCTTCCGGTTCCCTCAGGGCTGAAGGCCCATTCTACCAGAGCCGTGGGTGCGTCCTGGGCTTTGCGGCACCAGGCTACGGCTCAGCAGGTGTGTCAGGCAGCTACCTGGTCGAGCCTGCACACTTTCACGAAACACTATCAGGTGCATACCTATGCTTCGGCAGATGCCAGCCTAGGTAGGCGAGTCCTTCAGGCGGCGGTTGCCCACCTGTAGGAAGGGGCCGTTTTACGGCTCTATTACGAGGTTTTACTTTACCCACCCAGGGACTGCTTTTGGACGTCCCAATTGTCTGGGTCTCCCAATGGAGCGACAAAGAAGAAGGGAATTTTGTTTACTTACCGTAAATTCCTTTTCTTCTAGCTCCAATTGGGAGACCCAGCACCCGCCCCTGTTCCCTTCGGGCTGTTGTTCTTTGTGTACACATGTTGTTCATGTTGAATGGTTTCAGTTCTCCGAAATTCCTTCGGATTGAATTTACTTTAAACCAATTTATAACTTTTCCTCCTTCTTGCTTTTGCACCAAAACTGAGGAGCCCGTGATGCACGGGGGGTGTATAGGCAGAAGGAGAGGGGCTTTACACTTTTAAGTGTAATACTTTGTGTGGCCTCCGGAGGCAGAAGCTATACACCCAATTGTCTGGGTCTCCCAATTGGAGCTAGAAGAAAAGGAATTTACGGTAAGTAAACAAAATTCCCTTCTTTAACAAGTGACTTGGGTAAAACATTTTTATGTGTGGCAATAAATTAATTTTATATTCTGTATAATATACAGTATTAGGCCCGTTTCACACGTCAGTGAAAAACACTGACGTTTTTCACTGGCGTGTAAAACACGCACATGTCCCTGCGTGTGCCGTGAATCACGGCACACGTGGGTTGTCTAAGTGCAATCCGGGCTCCGTTCTCTGTGGCCCGTGATTGCACTTAGTAATCAACTCACCTGCGTCCGCTGCCGCTCTCCATGGTGCTGATCGCTCCCGCGGTGCAGGATCCGGCCGGCGCTGACCCCCGCAGCAGCTGCTTCCGGGTCGGCTGTGTCGCGTATCATGAATATGCGCGACAATAATGAGCCAGCTCAGAAGCAGCAGGGAGAACGGGCTGCAGAGGACATCGCTGGACACCGGGTGAGTTAAAATGTTTTTTATTTTAAAAGCATGTTTTTTTCTGGCACGTGTTTCACGGACCACACCACTGCGTGGTCCGTGGAACATCAGTGATGCCAGAAAAAAATGGACATGTCTCCGTGCAGCAATCACGCACACGCGGGTACGCTGCACGGAGACACGTGCAGTGACAAATCACTGACGTGTGAGCAGACCCATTCATTATAATGGGTCTGCATATGTCAGTGATTCTGGTACGTTTAAAAAAAAGCACAAACGTCCCAGAATCACTGACCTGTGAAACAGGCCTTAAATGTATTATTTAGTTTTCAGAGTTAGGTGACCCTTGAAGGTTAGTACGGTAGCAAAGTGGTAGAGGTATTAAAAAGCATAATTCTGAAGGCATTATGAATTCTGTGTGCATATGTGTTTATTTAGAACTCTAGCTTGCATACATCGGCATTGTGTAAATGTGGTTAATCTTTTTACAGCTGCACTATTCTGTGTATGTGTTCATTCGTTAGTAGTATAAAGTAGCAAAGCAAACGAAAAAGATGAAAAAAAAACATATCTTCAGTCCCCAACAGATGTGTAGCTGATGCTCTGGTTGCTCTCCTTTGTTTTCAAGCTGCCATCATGTAACCAGTGTAGCTAGTTAGTGAGTGAGCTCAGTAGTCACATCCTGTACTACTAGTAGGTAGAATGGCAAGAAAACACAAAAAAAGAGTATGGGCGCTACATAAAGTTTGTATGTTTGGGTAGGGATTCTGGCAAAAGGAAGTAGTAGTAAAGGCAGTACTCACCTTAGTTTTTGTAAGCATAGGCACAACACCACTGAAGCGTGTATACCAATGGACGGATGAGTGCTGTTCGTGCTCAGATCCTTTTGGACAGGGTTCTTGCCTCCAGGGATTGCGACTTATAAGGCGCAGTAGCCGGTTCTAAGTCCCATATACTGAGATACTCAAGATCTAAACGTCGTCTTATTAACAAGCTTGACCTTATATGACGACTGGATGGGGAGCGCCTCTGTGTTGTATTTGGTGCTATATTACTGGCATTACAGCTCAGGGCTTCACATTATACCAATAACGAAGCACATGAACGGTGATGCTAGTAATACAGCACATGACTGCAGATTAGCAGTAGTAGTTACATGCCGTAAACTTGTAAATTACATTTTAATTTGTAATATTTTATGGCTTTTTTTTTTTCAGAAACTTTGTATCACCCCTTTGCGTGGAGTGATGAACACGTTTTTTGACACCTAGTTGAATTATTTGTTTTACATTTGCTATTCATTAGGATGCATTGGTGAATCTAGGCTCTTGAGATATACAGTACAGACCAAAAGTTTGGACACACCTCATTCAAAGAGTTTTCTTTATTTTCATGACTCTAAAAATTGTAGATTCACACTGAAGGCATTCATTCTATGAAATAAAACATGTGGAATGAAATACTTAAAAAAGGGTGAAACAACTGAAAATATGTCTTATATTCTAGGTTCTTCAAAGTAGACACCTTTTGCTTTGATTACTACTTTGCACACTCTTGGCATTCTCTTGATGAGCTTCAAGAGGTAGTCACCGGAAATGGTCTTCCATCAGTCTTAAAGGAGTTCCCAGAGATGCTTAGCACTTGTTGGCCCTTTTGCCATCACTCTGCGGTCCAGCTCACCCCCAAACCATCTCAATTGGGTTCAGGTCTGGTGACTGTGGAGACCAGGTCATCTGGCATAGCATCCCATCACTCTCCTTAGTCAAATAGCCCTTACACAGCCTGGAGGTGTGTTTGGGGTCATTGTCCTGTTGAAAAATAAATGATGGTCCAACTAAACGCAAACCGGATGGAATAGCATGCCGCTGCAAGATGCTGTGGTAGCCATGCTGGTTCTGTATGCCTTTAATTTTGAATGAATCCCCAACAGTGTCACCAGCAAAGCACCCCCGCACCATCACACCTCCTCCTCCATGCTTCATGGTGAGAACCACGCATGTAGAGTCCATCTGTTCACCTTTCCTACAAGGACACGGTGGTTGGATCCAAAGATCTCAAATTTGGATTCATCAGACCAAAGCACAGATTTCCACTGGTCTAATGTCCATTCCTTGTGTTCTTTAGCCCAAACAAGTCTCTTCTGCTTGTTGCCTGTCCTTAGCAGTGGTTTCCTAGCAGCTATTTTACCATGAAGACCTGCTGCACAAAGTCTCCTCTTAATAGTTGTTCTAGAGATGAGAAGGTGTGTCCAAACTTTTGGTCTGTACTGTACATTTGGTGAATTTAACTGTAAATGTAGTATGGCTGTCCAGACATTATGTACCAAGAACATTTCCTTGTAGGAGATTTTCAGTTGGGTCCAGAAATATTTGGAAAATGACACAAGTTTTGGCAGTTTAGCGGTAACCAAAACATGTTCAAGATTGAATTGTAAAGCGCTGTGAAAAATGTTGGCGCTATAGAAATAAAGATGATGATTATTATTATTATTATTATACAGTTCTATAAGAAATATGAACTTAAAGTGCATACACTCATCTTTAATTTGAGGGGTTTTACATCTTAATTGGAACAAGGTTTAGGAATTACATCTCTTTAAAGGTAATCTGTCACCAGTTTTTTGGTAGCTCATCTGAGTGGTGTCACTTACTGAGCTGTTTGCTTTCACTTTGATAAAATCAATGTTTTTTCTTCTGCAGATTTAGCAGTTATACAGAGCTCATGAATATGCTGGACTACCTAGCAGCAGGCCAAGTAGTCCTCTAATGATAATCTACTGCTGATTAACCAGTCATTTTATTCATTTTATCAAAACTACACTGAGTAGCCCAACAAGTGAAACACTGCTGGAATCAGGATCTTTGCCCATATGTTATGCTGCACTCAGATTAGGTTTTAAAAACCTGGTGACAGATTTCCTTTAATATTTAGTTGCCTCTTTTTCAACAGGCCAAAGATAATTGGACAGTTATCTCAAAAGCTTTTTAACCCCTTAACGACTGCGAGCAGTGATATTACGTCCTTGCGGTCATAGTGTTAATCCCCTCCTGCTGCTGCAGGTGCGGATCCGCGCACATGTCAGCTGATTTGTACAGCTTACGTGTGTCTCGTAGGTACGAGTAGAATCGTTATTCACCCATACCTGTTAACCCCTTAAATGGCTCTGTGAAGATGTAACAGCGCCATTTTAACAGCGATCGCGGTAATCCAATACTCACAGGCCTCCACCGGAAGTGGATCCGGTGGTTGTCTTGGTTGCACAGGGTCTTGTGATATCTCCTGTAGCTCACATGACTCAGGTCCTGTAAGAGACATCCGAGTACTGGTTGTTACAAAATAATTTTTCCTGGTCTTCCCGGTGATTTTTCCCGGTAATTAGATAAAAAAATAAAAAATGTTTTAAAAAAGTTTTGAAAAAATAAACCCCTAAAAGTTCAAATCACCCCCCATTCGCCCCATTGAAAATGAAAGGGTTAAAAAACCCCCCACATATTTGGTATCCTCGCATTCAGAAATGCCTGATCTATCAAAATCTAAAATCAATTAATCTGATCGGTAAATGGCGTAGCAGCAAAAATATTCCAAACACCAAAATTAAGTTTTTTGGTAGCTGCAGATTTTGCGCAAAATGCAATAACAGGAAATCAAAAGGTACCGTTAAAGTCAGCCCGCGACGCAAAAAATAAGCCATCACTGAGCCATAATGCAGAGAAATGAGAATGCTATGGGTCACGGAAAATGGCGCAAAATGTATGCCACTTTTTTCGGACAAACTTCTGATTTTTTTTTAACCGCTTATACAAAAATAAACCTATTTATGTTTGGTGTCTATGGATTCACATCGACCTCAGGCATCACACCAACACATCAGTTTTACCATATAGTAAACACAGTGAATAAAATGTTACTGTTTTCCAGTACACTATATGGTAAAACTCATGGTTTCAAATAAAAATAAAGCTCGTTATGCAAAAAACAATACCTCACATGACCAGATTGACTGAAAAATAAAAAAGTTATGTCTCTCGGAAGAAGAATGGCAAAAAAAAAAAGCGCAAAATTGTCCGGTCAAGGGGTTAATGGGCTGCATGAGATATTCCTTCGTTAAGCCATCATGAATTAAGCAGGTTAAAGGCCTGGAGCTGATTCCAGATGTGGCAATAGCAAGCTATTGCTGTGAATCCACAACATGCTGTCAAAACTACTGTCAGTGGAAGAGAAACAGACCATCATTAGGGTAAAAAAAAAAAAAAAGAAGTCCATCAGCAAAATAGCAGAAATGTTAGCAATGGCCAAATCAACAATTTGGTACATTTTGCACAAATAAAAAGAGTGTACAGTTGAGCTTGGAAACTCAAAAAGGCCTGAAGAAAAGTGTAGAAGATGATCACAGAATCCTTTCCATGGTGAAGATAAACCCCTTCATAACGTACACCCAAGTGAAGAACCTTTTCCAGGAAGTAGGTGTGTCAGTATCTATGTTTACCATAAAGAGAAGACTTTATGAGAGCAAATACAGAGGCTTCACCACAAGTTGCAAACCATTAACCAGCCTTAAAAATTGAAAGGCCAGATTGGACTTTGCAAAAACAACAAAAACAAAGCCAGCCAAGTTCTGGAAAAGCTTTCATTGGACAGATGAAAGAAAGATAAGCCTGGACCAAATTGATTGGAAGAATAATGTATGGAGAAGGCTGGGAACGGCTCATGATCCAAAGCACACCTACATTCTCTGTAAAACATGATGGAGGTAGTGTGATGGCCGGGCATGCATAGCTTCCAATGGTACTGGTTTACTAGTGTTTATTGATGATGTGACTGAAGACAGAAGCAGCTAGATGTATTCTGAAGTGTACAGGGCTTTACTTGCTGCTCAGATTTAGTCACAATGCATCGAGGTTGATTGGACGGTGCTTCACAGTACAGATGGACAATGACCTAAAATATACTGCGAAAGGAACCCAGGAGATTTGGGGATTTTTTTAAGGCAAAGAAGTGCTATATTTTGCAATGACTGAGTCAGTCACCAGAACTCAACCCCACCAAGCATCAGGTAGGGGGTCACTTGTGGGAGGTTTCTGCTGTTCTGGCACCTCAGGGGCCTTGACAGTGTCACATGGCACCTGCAATACATTCCAAATAAATCTGAACTCAAATATGGTGCTCCCTCCTTTTTCACTTTGTACTGTGTCTCAGAAGTAGTTTTCCACCACATATGAAGTATTGGCAAACTCAGGAGAAATTGCACAACAAATTGTACATTATCTCCTGTTACCCTTGTGAAAATGAAAGGTTTGGCGTTAAAGACATTTTTATGGTAAAAATATATTTTCTCATTTTCACAGCTCAAAATGTGGTCACTTGTGGTGGTCCACTGTGTATGCACATCAGGGGCTCTCCAAAAGCAACATGGCGCCCACTAGCAATTCCAGACAATTTTGCGTTCAAAAAGTAAAATGTTGCTCCTCCCCTTCCGAGCCCTGGCATGTGTCAAAACAGTAGATTTCCATCATAAATGGCGTATCCATTTACTCAGGAGAAATTGCACAACAAATTGTACTGTGCATTTTCTCCTGTTACCCTTGTGAAAATGAAAGATTTTAGGGTTAGAGCAACATTTTTAAGGTAAAAATGTATTTCTTCATCGTTCCTTATGGGAGACCCAGACCATGGGTGCATAGCTTCTGCCTCCGGAGGACACACAAAGTACTACACTCAAACGTGTAGCTCCTCCCTCCGGGCTATATACACCCCCTGGATGACAATCTAACCAGTTCAATGCTTTGTGTTCAGGAGGTCACACACACATGCATTCTCTGATTTTTAATTTTTAAGATTTTGGATTTTAAAGATATGGAAGAAAAGCGGGTCCAGTCTGGACTCCCGGCATGTCCCTTCTCACCCCACTGTGTCGGCGGTGCTGTTAAGGTTGACTTCCAAGGCTGGAGCCTTCACATGCCGCGCTCCTTCACCATCCTCTGAGGCTCTGGCTTGAAGTGGGAGCCATCACGGTCCTCTCTGCCTTGCAGGAGACCGGTCTCCATCCGCAGCCCTGTCAGGATCCTGCCGGACGGAGCGTTTAACCCCCCCAACCCCGGGACCTGGCCCTGCGTCTCAAAGCTAAGTATTGAGACGTTTTTCAGGGGTCCCGGGTACATTTATTAAGGGGAGAGTGTGTCTTTTGACGTTGCTGTAAATTCCGGCCGTTTCTCTGGGTTTTTCCTGAGAACCGCGCCGAGGGTGCCTGCTCGTCGGCCGCATGTCAAAATCTAGGCCCCGGCTTCAGTTGCGGCCTAGTTTCGGTTTCAGTCCCTCTGCATGTTTTGCAGGGGAACAGTGCGGCGCCGCCCACCGGCCGTCCAGCAGAGGGGAGGACACTCCTCTCTGAGAAGATGTTTCCCTCCCCCGTATCTCTCCTTGGCCCTCCGGATTCCCGCTCTTGGGCTAATCCCCGCCCCCCCTCCTCACTCCAGCGCCATTTTATCAGCGTTCTCACACTGATCGGCGCTGGCTGCTGCAGCTGCTGCATCCACTGGGGGTCCGAGCTGTGGAATTCGGAGGGCACACAAAACCGGTCTGGTAAGCCACAACCTCAGGTTGTGGGCTTTATTATACACTCTCAGGGGGTCATTCTATAGGAGTGTATTCTTTACTGCAGAGTCTCCACCTCAGCAGCATGTCTCTCACTAGGAGCAAGTCTGCTAAGCTGTACTCTATATGCACTGCATGTAAGCTCATTCTGCCAGAACCGAGCACATACCCACATTGTGATGCCTGCTCTAACATGGTGGTGCCTCAGCCTGGAGCCTATTCAGGGGTCCCCCCGGCTGCTCCGGCCCCGGTGGCTGAACCCCTGGCTTGGGTAGCATCTTTTTCCAGAGCTATCTCCCAGTCTTTTTGCCGACTCCATGGGACAGCTGTCCCGGACTCTGCTGACCATGCATCAGCCCCCTTCTCAGGGCGCCTCTGCTGCTCCGAGCTCTGCAGAGCTCTCAGAGCATGTTTTAGGACCCCGTCCTCCTAAACGGAGACGCAGGGACCCTTCTCCTTCCTCGTCCCACGGCTCTGATTCACGAGCTGAGGTGCAGGGCGAGGAGGATACTTTTACTGTGGGCTCAGACGCTACCTCTATGTACCCCATTGACTTATCTGAGGGTGATGCGGATGTTAGTGACTTGATTGCATCCATTAACTCCGTACTGAACCTCAATCCACCAGTGTCAGAGGAACAAGCCTCTCTGGTAGAAATACACCAGTTTACCTCTCCTAAGAGAGCTAGGAGTACGTTTTTTAACCACTCCAGTTTTCAGGCCACTGTTACCAAGCCCAGGGCCTGTCCTGACAAACGCTTTCCAAAGCGTAGTTCTGATGACCGTTTTCCCTTTCCACCAGAAGTGGTTAAGGAGTGGGCTCACTCTCCAAAGGTAGACCCTCCGGTGTCTAGAATCTCAGCCCGGACAGTCGTATCTGTGGCCGATGGCACCTCTCTTAAGGATTTCTCAGAATAAAAATTATTTTGGGGGTACCTCAAATCAATATTCTATCAGAAAAATACCCATTCACTTTGAGTGACAAAGAGGAATTTTTTTTAAAAAAATTAATTACTTTATTTGGATATTAAAAAAGGGGGTCCTTTGACCCAAACATACAAAACACCAAAACATGAACAACAATAATACATAAGACAAAAGACAATAGGTAGTCTCACCCACTTCAGTGGGGACAAATAGAGACGTTTCTATAGAGTGGATATCCACCAATAATTTCACCTGAGAGAAGGTCAAAACTCAGAGAGGCGGGTGAATCTGTATTCTCTCCCTAATCTTCCCCTCAAAAAAGTCCTTACCTAACAATGGAGCACATCCTAAGTTTTACGATGCCCCCATTCCTCGGCGGCTTGCCCTTAGCAGACCCTCCTCTATCCCTCTTGAATACAAATAATAACGTCTCAAAAAGTGGTGAGTACCACCATTATCTCTGGCACATCCACATTAACAGGGTTTTTACTGGTAGAGGCAAACAGTAATTATGAGGAAGAAACTGTTCTTCAATGATCATCCTCAATAGCTTGCTTAGAAAATGACCCTGTACTCCTGAGATATATAACAGCTCATAAATATCAATAATTCAGAGATATGGAAATAATCCACTTATCTTCCAAATCTGTCTTCTAGGTGCCTAGAGACCACCAAAAAAAATTTCTTTAAACCGAGTCCATGTGATTACATTTCATCTTCACATAATCTCGTCACGTCTTGCCCATCATGATCTTTGATCCAGAGTCCATGTAATTTTTTCAATTTTTCAAGAACTCATTTAATAACTCTCATCTCATCTCAACGCGTTTCGCTCCATACACAATAGCCGACGGAGCTCATCAGGAGATTTTTTTCATTTTTCAAAGAAGCATAATAGCCTTAGGTGTTCAAGCCTCCAGGGTCAGAGCGGTGTGACACCTTGAACACCTAAGGCTATTATGCTTCTTTGAAAAATGAAAAAAATCTCCTGATGAGCTCCGTCGGCTATTGTGTATGGAGCGAAACGCGTTGAGATGAGATGAGAGTTATTAAATGAGTTCTTGAAAAATTGAAAAAATTACATGGACTCTGGATCAAAGATCATGATGGGCAAGACGTGACGAGATTATGTGAAGATGAAATGTAATCACATGGACTCGGTTTAAAGAAATTTTTTTTGGTGGTCTCTAGGCACCTAGAAGACAGATTTGGAAGATAAGTGGATTATTTCCATATCTCTGAATTATTGATATTTATGAGCTGTTATATATCTCAGGAGTACAGGGTCATTTTCTAAGCAAGCTATTGAGGATGATCATTGAAGAACAGTTTCTTCCTCATAATTACTGTTTGCCTCTACCAGTAAAAACCCTGTTAATGTGGATGTGCCAGAGATAATGGTGGTACTCACCACTTTTTGAGACGTTATTATTTGTATTCAAGAGGGATAGAGGAGGGTCTGCTAAGGGCAAGCCGCCGAGGAATGGGGGCATCGTAAAACTTAGGATGTGCTCCATTGTTAGGTAAGGACTTTTTTGAGGGGAAGATTAGGGAGAGAATACAGATTCACCCGCCTCTCTGAGTTTTGACCTTCTCTCAGGTGAAATTATTGGTGGATATCCACTCTATAGAAACGTCTCTATTTGTCCCCACTGAAGTGGGTGAGACTACCTATTGTCTTTTGTCTTATGTATTATTGTTGTTCATGTTTTGGTGTTTTGTATGTTTGGGTCAAAGGACCCCCTTTTTTAATATCCAAATAAAGTAATTAATTTTTTTAAAAAAAATTCCTCTTTGTCACTCAAAGTGAATGGGTATTTTTCTGATAGAACCTCTCTTAAGGATCCCACTGACCGCCAGGTTGACCTTCTGGCCAAATCTGTATATGAGGCGGCAGGAGCCTCGTTCTCCCCGTCCTTTGGAGCAGTGTGGGCTCTTAAGGCAGTCTCTGCCTCTCTGGCGGAGATACATTCCCTCGCCAGGGACTCTATACCCGAGATGGTTGCCTTAACTTCCCAGGCTTCGGCTTTTTCATCCTACGCCATGTCTGCCATTCTGGAGGCTTCTCACCGCACGGCGGTGGCTTCTGCTAATTCTCTCGCGATCCGCAGGATCTTGTGGCTTCGAGAGTGGAAAGCAGACGCTTCTTCTAAGAAGTACCTTGCTGGGCTCCCCTTTGCTGGGTCCCGGTTGTTCGGTGAACAACTGGATGAAATTATTAAGGAAGCTACTGGCGGGAAGAGTACTTCCTTGCCACAAACTAAAACCAGGAAACCTGTCCAGGGCAGGAACCAGTCGAGGTTTCGTTCCTTTCGTTCCTCAAACTGGTCATCCTCTAAGCCCTCAGCTTCATCCACTACCTCAGCCAAGGATCGAAAACCCAACTGGCGCGCGAAACCGCGTCCTCAGAAGAACGGAGGAGCCGCTGCCACTAAGGCAGCCTCCTCTTGACTATCTGGCTGCGCCAGCAACGTCCTTGGTCGGTGGCAGGCTCTCCCACTTTGGCGACGTGTGGTTTCAACACGTCTCCGATCAGTGGGTGCGGGATATCATCTCCCACGGCTACAGGATAGAATTTTCTTCCAGCCCGCCAAACAGATTTTTTCTGTCCACCTGTCCACTCCCCCCTGCTCCAAAGCCGCCGCCTTCTCACAGGCCGTGGCATCCTTGCAGGCCAACGGAGTAATTGTTCCGGTTCCCGCCCGGGAACGGTTCAGAGGTTTCTACTCAAACCTCTTCCTAGTCCCCAAGAAGGACGGTTCCTTCCGGCCCATCCTGGATCTCAAGCTTCTCAACAAGCATGTTCAGGTGCGGCGCTTTCGCATGGAATCTCTGAGATCGGTCATTGCCTCAATGACCCAAGGAGATTTTCTAGCATCCATCGACATCAGAGATGCTTATCTGCATGTGCCTATTGCGGTTTCACACCAGCGTTGGCTACGCTTTGCAATCGGAGAGGAACATTTCCAATTCGTGGCTCTCCCCTTCGGGTTAGCCATGGCCCCTCGTGTTTTCACCAAGGTCATTGCAGCAATGGTTGCGGTTCTGCATCTCCAGGGGTTGGCAGTAATCCCCTACCTGGACGACCTTCTAGTCAAGGCCTCATCCAGTGCAGACTGTCAGCGGAGTGTCTCGCTCACTCTCGCCACGCTTGTTCAATTCGGGTGGCTTGTCAATCTGCCCAAGTCCACTCTGACCCCGACCCAGGAACTTACGTACCTAGGGATGCAATTCGAGACTCTGCCGGCACTTGTGAAGCTGCCCTTAGTCAAACAGCAGTCCCTTCATCTGGCGGTGCGCTCTCTGTTGAAGCCCCGCCGTCATTCCATCAGGCACCTCATGCAGGTGCTGGGTCAGATGGTGGCATCAATGGAAGCGGTTCCCTTTGCCCAGTTCCATCTGCGTCCCCTGCAGCTGGACATTCTCCGCTGTTGGGACAAGCGGACCTCTTCCCTGCACAGGCTAGTGGCTCTGTCGCCACAGACCAGGAGCTCTCTTCAGTGGTGGCTTCGGCCCCTCTCTCTGTCACAGGGACGCTCCTTCCTGACTCCGTCCTGGGTGATCCTCACCACGGATGCCAGCCTCTCCGGCTGGGGAGCAGTATTTCTCCACCACCGAGCACAGGGCACTTGGACTCCGTCCGAATCAGCCCTCTCGATCAATGTGCTGGAAATCAGGGCTGTTCTTCTAGCTCTCGTAGCCTTTCACCACCTGTTGGCGGGCAAGCACATTCGAGTCCAGTCGGACAACGCGACAGCGGTTGCCTACATCAATCACCAGGGCGGGACTCGCAGCCGCCTGGCGATGTTGGAGGTTCAACGAATCCTTCAGTGGACGGAGGACTCCAAGTCCACCATATCCGCAGTCCACATCCCAGGCGTAGAAAACTGGGAGGCCGATTATCTCAGCCGTCAAACCGTGGACAGCGGCGAGTGGGCCCTGCATCCGGCAGTGTTCCGGTCAATCTGCCGCAAGTGGGGCACCCCGGTAGTGGATCTAATGGCATCCCGGCACAACAACAAGGTCCCGGTTTACGTGGCTCGCTCCCACGATCCTCAGGCTTTCGCAGCGGACGCGCTGGTTCAAGATTGGTCCCAGTTCCGTCTGGCATACGTGTTTCCCCCTCTAGCTCTCTTGCCCAGGGTTCTGCGCAAGATCAGAATGGAGGGCCGTCGGGTCATAAATCATTGCTCCGGACTGGCCCAGGCGAGCTTGGTACCTAGATCTGCTCCGTCTGTCCGTAGAGGTGCCGTGGCATCTCCCGGACCGCCCAGACCTTCTCTCTCAAGGTCCGTTTTTCCGCCAGAATTCTGCGGCTCTCAGATTGACGGCGTGGCTCTTGAGTCCTGGATCCTGACTGCTTCAGGCATTCCTTCTGAGGTCATCTCCACTATGACTCAGGCTCGGAAGTCTTCCTCAGCCAAGATTTACCACAGGACTTGGAAGATTTTCCTGTCCTGGTGTCGCTCTTCCGGCCATGCTCCTTGGCCGTTCTCTTTGCCGACCATCCTGTCCTTTCTACAGTCCGGTCTGCAGCTAGGGCTATCCCTCAATTCCCTCAAGGGACAGGTGTCGGCTCTGTCGGTATTATTCCAGCGGCGTATCGCCCGACTGGCTCAGGTGCGCACCTTCATACAGGGCGCATCTCACATCATTCCTCCTTACTGGCGGCCTTTGGATGCCTGGGATCTTAATCTGGTCCTCACGGCCTTACAGAAACCCCCCTTTGAGCCTCTTAGGGAGGTTCCCTTGTTTAGACTTTCACAGAAAGTGGTTTTTCTAGTGGCCATAACTTCTCTCAGGAGAGTCTCTGATTTGGCTGCGCTCTCTTCGGAGTCACCTTTTTTAGTGTTTCACCAAGACAAGGTGGTTCTCCGTCCGACTCCGGACTTTCTCCCTAAGGTGGTGTCTTCTTTCCACCTTAACCAGGACATTTCATTGCCTTCCCTTTGTCCGGCCCCTGTGCATCGCTTTGAGAAGGCGTTGCATACCTTGGACTTGGTGCGGGCGCTCCGAATCTATGTGTCACGCACCGCCGCTCTTAGGCGGTGCACCTCTCTTTTTGTGCTAACCACGGGTCAGCGCAAGGGTCTCTCGGCTTCTAAACCGACCCTAGCTCGTTGGATTAGGTCGGACATCTCCGATGCCTACCAATGTTCTCAGGTGCCCCCACCGCCAGGGATTAAGGCGCACTCGACCAGAGCTGTCGGTGCCTCCTGGGCTTTCAGGCACCAGGCTACGGCTCAGCAGGTTTGTCAGGCTGCCACTTGGTCTAGTCTGCACACCTTTTCGAAGCACTACCAAGTGCATGCTCATGCTTCGGCAGATGCGAGCTTGGGCAGACGCATCCTTCAGGCGGCTGTCGCCCATTTGTGAAGTTAGGTTTTGCCTACTTCTCAGTTTTGTTTATTTCCCACCCATGGACTGCTTTGGAACGTCCCATGGTCTGGGTCTCCCATAATGAACGATGAAGAAAAAGAGAAATTTGTTTACTTACCGTAAATTCTTTTTCTTATAGTTCCGACATGGGAGACCCAGCACCCTCCCTGTTGCCTGTTGGCAGTTCTTGTTCCGTGTGTTTCACCGGCTGTTGTTGTAGACAGAGGTTCCGGTTTTTCCGAGTTTTACTCTATCTCTACTTATGGGTGGATGTCCTCCTTCAGCTTTTGCACTGAACTGGTTAGATTGTCATCCAGGGGGTGTATATAGCCCGGAGGGAGGAGCTACACGTTTGAGTGTAGTACTTTGTGTGTCCTCCGGAGGCAGAAGCTATACACCCATGGTCTGGGTCTCCCATGTCGGAATTATAAGAAAAAGAATTTACGGTAAGTAAACAAAATTCTCTTTTTTTCATTTTCACGGCTCAATGTTATAATATTCTGTGAAGCACCTGGAGGTTCAAGGTGCTCACCAAACATCTAGATATATTCCTTGAGAAGTCTCGTTTCCAAAATTAGGTCACTTGTGGGGAAAGTCCACTGTTTAGGCACATTAGGGGCTCTCCAAACACAATATGTGGTCCGCTTTCTATTCCTGACAATTTTGCCCACTAAAATTCAATTGGCGCTCCTTTCTGAGCCCTGTCGTGTGCCCAAACAGTTGATTTCCAGCATAAATGGGGTATCAGCATACTCGGGAGTAATTGCACAACAAATTGTATGGTGCATTTTCTCCTGTTGAAAATGCAAACTTTGGGGCTAGAGTAACTTTTTTTTGGGGGGGGATAAAGTTTTCATTATTTTTCTTGCACTTTGCTTTAGTTCATGTGAAGCACCTAAAGGTTAATCAACTTCCTAGATGTGGTTTTGAGCAGTTTGAGGGGTGCAGTTTTTAGAATGGTGTCACTTTTGGGTATTTTTGTTATTTTCTGTCACCTAGATGTGGTCCTTAAAAAGTTATTTTAGAAATTTTGTTGGAAAAATGAGAAATGGCTGATAAATTTTGAACCCTTCTAACTTCCTAACAAAAAAAGTGATATTTCAAAAATTGTGCTGATGTCAATTAGACACTTGAGAAATGTTATTTATTAACTGTTTTGTGATATAACTCTCTAGTGTATTAAAAGTTGGAAAATTGGGAAGTTTTCAAAAATTTCCGATATTTTCACAAATAAACACGAAAAATATTGTCTTAAATTTACCAGTATCATGAATTACAAGAAAAAAAGTCTCAGAACCACTGGGATCCGTTTAAGCGTTCCAGAATTATAACCTGTCATAGTGACACTGGTCATGAAGGTGAAAACGGGCTGAGGTGTGAAGGGGTTAAATAAAGCAGGTTGCCCACTAACACCTGACTGCCATCCCATTGATTGGATATCAGACTAACATTTCAACTTTTAAATTATTTGCTAATTCGAAATGTTTTTGCGACCTACAGATATTGGTTTTGGATCATTTTTGTACAAAAAATAATAGTGTAATATTTCTTTATTTTCTTTTAGTACTTTAAGTATGATAATCTAATGTACTTTTAGATCAAATATACCGTATTTTTCAGATTATACGACGCACTTTTCCTCCCAAAACTTTGAGAGGAAAATGAGGGGTGCGTCTTAAAATCCGAATGTAGCTTACCGGGGGGTTGTGCAGAGGGGTCAAAGGAGGCAGGGAGATTCTCCGAGCAGTGCACTGTGCTGACGGCGCTGCTGGTCTGTGCGACGCTGTTCTGGATAGGGCCGCACCACTCTGTTCTGTTTGGAGCCGCTCTGTTCTGCTCCGTTCTGCTCGGCTACTCCGTGCACGGCTGCTCCGTCCTGCTCGGCTGCTCTGTGCACGGCTGCTCTGTCCTGCTCGGTTGCACTATGCACGGCTGCTCCGTCCTGCTCGGCTGCTCTGTGCACAGCTGCTACGTTCTGCTCGGCTGGTCCATCACCAGCCCTGCACAGAGAAGAGTGACGTTGCCGGCCCTGCACAGAGCAGAGCGACACCCACCCTGCACAGAGCACAGCGGTGTCGCCGGCCCCGCACATAGCAGAGCGGCGTCACCGGCCCCACACAGGGCAGAGCGACACCGGCCCCGCACAGGGCAGAGCGGCGTCTCCGGCCCCGCACAGAGCAGCACCCGCGTCTCCAGCCCCGCACAGAGCAGAGCGACACCGGCCCCCGCACAGAGCAGCACCCGCAGTGAGTATCTGGGCCCCTCTCTATACTACTTGCAGTCCTCCAGTACCGCCCCTGCCTCCTGTGACCCCCGCTCCTCTGCAGGCCCCCCTCCCTGGTAAGACACCACCATATTATAAACGGACCCCATATTTGTTTTTACCTTTTTTTTCCCTCCAAATTTGGGGTGCGTCTTATAATCCAGTGCGTCTTATAAAACGAAAAATATGGTAAGCAGAAATAGGGACAATTTTTTGAAAAGTTTCTAAACTTTTAAACACCACTGTCAAACTATAACATAACACTTTTAAAATATTGTACATTTTCAGGTCAGTGAAGCAGGAGTCCATCGTCCTCATGTTGGTGGAATTCATGGGCGAAGTAATGATGGTGCATACTCTCTGGTGTTAGCTGGTGGATTTGAAGATGAAGTGGTGTGTTTTTTTGCATTTCTGGATTATTTATTTCCATGTTTTTATCAGCTGAATATTTAATTGCTTCATATTTTTGTTGGTATTTTTTTAGGACCGAGGGGATGAATTCACTTACACGGGAAGTGGTGGCCGAGATCTTTCCGGCAATAAAAGAATTGGAGAGCATTCTTTTGATCAAACACTGACTCATATGAACAGGTGAGAAATATTCAGGAGCTTATAATTGTGTTATTTGTTTTAAATTTCTCCAACACTGTCTAGTTTACTACCTAATACACCTTCATAAACTTTAATTCTAATTTTATGTTTTATTCCTAATTTTAGTTTAGAGTTTATTTACCCTGTCCATTTTATGGTTACAGTGTTTTTTTTATGATGTCTGTAAGTAAAGTAAAATAAATAATGATATATATGAAAATTGTAGGGCTTTAGCTGGTCTACCTCTGTAAAGCTCTATTAATTCATTAAATTCTGACTACTTAAGAAGGTCGTACACATGAGATACAGTGGGTAAAGTTGAGCGAGTACCTAACTATTCGTACTCGCTATACTCATAACGAGTACTGTCTAATACTAGTGTATTCATTCCGAATAGCGTGTTCAATGCAAGTCAATGGGAAAACTCGCAAAGTAATGAGTAACCCGAAGCCGTACTATTCGTGTGAGTAACAAATAGTGTGGCATTCGGGTTACTCATTACATTGCGAGTTTTTCCCCATTGACTTGTAAGGCATATACTATTTGGAACGAATATGCGAGTATTAGACAGTACTCGTTATGAGTATAGCGAGTACGAATAGTTAGGTACTCGCTCAACTCTAAGGCTATGTTCACAGAGGGCTTTTTTGGTAGGTTTTTGCTGCATTTTTTAGCTGCAGATTTGCCTTGGTTATATGCAAATCCATGCTAATAAAAAGCTGCTTTCTTTATCGTTCCTTTGGGAGACCCAGACCTTGGGTGTTTAGCTTCTGCCTCCGGAGGACACACAAAGTACTACACCTAAAAGTGTAGCTCCTCCCTCTGAGCATATACACCCCCTGGTGAGCCAGTCCCAGCCAGTTTATCGCTTTGTGTTCAGGAGGCATACATCCACACATGCATTCTCATATGATTTTTTCCTTTTTGGAATGAGATTGAAGAAGTGCGGGTCCACCTCTGGACCCACGGCATGTCCCTTCTCACCCCACTGTGTCGGTGGTGTTGTAAGGTTGATTTCCAAGGCTGGAGCCTTACATGCCGTGCTCCTTCACCATCCCTCCTGGGCTCTGGCTTGAAGTGGGAGTCAGCGCGGTCTCCATGCCTGGCAGGAGACCGGTCTCCATCCGCAGCCCTTTAGGACTCTGCTGGACCGGAGCACTCATCCCTAGGGACCTGGCCCTGCGTCTCAGCAGCTAAGTACCTGAGACGTTTATATATTGGGGGTCCCTGTGCTTTATTGTATGGGGAGAGTGTGCTTACTGTATTTATTTTGGCATTTCCAGCGAGTTCTCTAGCTGTCGTCCGAAAACCGCGCCGATGGTGCCTGTGCGTCGGCCTCGCCACTCAAATTTAGGCCCCGGCTTTGCCGGAGGCCTAGTTTCTGTTCACTGCCCTCGCATGTCACTCATGCAGAGGGACAGGCACAGCTCCTCCCGGCGGCCGTCCTGCACAGGGGAGGGACACTCCCCACTGCTGTGCGTGTCTCCTCCCCTGTAGGTCTCTATGGCCCTCCAGATCCCGCTCTCCTACAGGAACGCCCCCAAGTCCCGCCCCCTCTCTTCGCTCCGGCGGCCATTTTCTCAGACAGGGTTCACTCTGCGCTGGCCTGCACTCTGCATCCCTGCTGAGGTGCTGTGCATTGGGGGTCCGGGCTTCGGGATCTGGAGGGCACACAACACCGCTTCCAGCGGTCTGGTAAGCCACAACCGGTCTCTGGTTGTGGACCTCTGTATATACTCCCTAGGGTTCATTCTCTTTGTAGAGTCCCCACTTCAGCAGCATATCTCACACGAGGAGCAAGGCTCCAAAGCTTTATACTGTATGCGCTGCATGTAAGCTCCTGCTGCCTGAATCGAGCACCTATCCACATTGTGATGTCTGCTCTAACTTGGCGGTGCCACAGCCTGGAGTCTCACCCCCAGTGGTCTCTCAGGCTGCGCCTGCACCTGTGGCTGAACCCCCGGCCTGGGTAGAATCCTTTTCTAGGTCTATTTACCAGTCTTTTGCTGAGTCCATGGGACTTCTGTCCAGGACTTTGATGAATATGCATCAGCCCCCTTCACAGGGTGCCTCTACTGCTAAGGGTCCCTTAGAATCTCTATCATCTGACCTCCGTCCACCGGAGCTCACAGAGGATTCATCATCAGGGCCCAGACCCCGTCCTCCTAAGAGGAGACGCAGGGTTTCTTCTCCCTCCTCATCCCGCGGCTCTGATTCAAGAGCTGACTTGCAGGATGAGGAGGATGCCTTTACAGGGGGCTCGGAGGCTAACTCCATGTACCCCATTGATCTTTCCGAGGGTGACTCAGATCTTAGTGACTTGATTGCTTCCATTAATTCTGTACTGGATCTCAATCCGCCAGTATCAGAGGAGCAACCCTCTCTGGCAGAAAAGCACCAGTTTACCTCGCCTAAGAGAGTGAAGAGTGTGTTCTTTAACCACTCCAGTTTTCAGGCCGCTGTGACCAAACCCAAGGCCTGTCCTGACAAACGCTTCCCAAAGCGTGGTTCTGATGACCGTTTTCCCTTTCCACCTGAGGTGGTCAAGGAGTGGGCTCATTCCCCAAAGGTAGACCCTCCGGTGTCTAGGCTCTCAGCCCGGACCGTTGTGTCGGTGGCTGATGGCACCTCCCTTAAGGATTCCACTGACCGTCAGATTGACCTTCTGGCCAAATCCGTGTATGAGGCGGCGGGGGCCGCGTTTTCCCCAACTTTTGCAGCAGTGTGGGCTCTCAAAGCCATCTCTGCTTCTCTAGAGGAGATGCATTCCCTCACCAGGGAATCTATGCCCGAGATGGTTGCCTTAATTTCTCAAGCTTCAGCTTTTTCATCTTATGCCATGTCTGCCATGCTGGAGGCTTCTCACCGCACTGCGGTGGCTTCAGCTAATTCCCTCGTTATCCGCAGGATCTTGTGGCTTCGAGAGTGGAAGGCAGATGCTTCTTCTAAGAAGTACCTTGCTGGGCTCCCTTTTGCTGGGTCCCGGCTGTTCGGAGAACAGCTGGATGAAATTAATAAAGAAGCTACTGGCGGGAAGAGTACTTCCATGCCACAAACCAAAACCAGGAAACCTGTCCAGGGTAGGAATCAGTTGAGGTTTCGCTCCTTTCGTTCCTCCAACTGGTCGTCCTCTAAGCCCTCCGCCTCGTCCGCTAACTCAGCTAAGGACCAGAAATCCAACTGGCGCCCAAAAGCGCGTCCACAGAAGACCGCAGGAGGTGCTGCCACTAAGGCAGCCTCCTCGTGACTCTCTGCCCGCTCCGGCAACGTCCTTAGTCGGTGGCAGGCTCTCCCACTTTGGCGACGCTTGGTTTCAACACGTCTCCGATCAGTGGGTGAGAGATATCATCTCCCACGGCTACAGGATAGAATTCTCTTCCAGCCCGCCAAACAGATTTTTTCTCTCAACTCCCCCTTGCTCCAAGGCCGCCGCCTTCTCACAGGCCGTGGCAGCCTTGCAGGCCAACGGAGTAATTGTACCAGTTCCCGCCCGGGAACGGTTCAGAGGTTTCTACTCAAATCTCTTCCTAGTTCCCAAAAAGGACGGTACCTTCCGGCCCATCCTGGATCTCAAGCTTCTCAACAAGCATGTTCGGGTGCGGCACTTTCGCATGGAGTCTCTGCGATCAGTCATTGCCTCAATGACCCAAGGGGATTTCCTGGCATACATCGACCTCAGAGATGCCTATCTGCATGTGCCAATTGCAGTTTCACACCAGCATTGGCTACGTTTTGCAATAGGAGAAGATCATTTCCAATTCGTGGCTCTCCCCTTCGGGTTAGCCACGGCCCCTTGGGTATTCACCAAGGTCATGGCAGCAGTGATTGCGGTTCTGCACCTCCAGGGGTTGGCAGTGCTCCCTTACCTGGACGACCTTCTAGTCAAGGCTCCTTCCAGCGCAGACTGTCAGCGGAGTGTCTCGCTCACTCTCGCCACTCTAGCCCAATTCGGGTGGCTTGTCAATCTTCCCAAGTCCACTCTGACTCCGACCCAGAGTCTCACGTACCTAGGGATGCAGTTCGAGACTTTGTCGGCACTCGTGAAGTTGTCCTTAAACAAACAGCTGTCACTCCAGCTGGTGGTGCGCTCTCTTCTGAGGCCCCGCCGTTATACTCTCAGGCATCTGATGCAGGTGCTGGGTCAAATGGTGGCGTCCATGGAGGCTGTTCCCTTTGCCCAGTTCCATCTGCACCCCCTGCAGCTGGACATTCTCCGCTGTTGGGACAAGCGGCCTTCCTCCTTACACAAGTTAGTGGCTCTGTCGCCACGGACCAGGAGCTCCCTTCAGTGGTGGCTTCGGCCCCTCTCCCTGTCCCAAGGGCGCTCCTTCCTGGCCCCGTCCTGGGTGATTCTCACCACGGATGCCAGTCTATCCAGCTGGGGAGCGGTATGTCTCCACCACAGAGCGCAGGGCACTTGGACTCCGTCCGAGTCAGCCCTTTCAATCAATGTGCTGGAAACCAGAGCCGTGCTTCTAGCTCTCCTAGCATTTCACCATCTGCTGGCGGGTAGGCACATTCGAGTCCAGTCAGACAACGCGACAGCGGTTGCCTATATCATCAAGGCGGGACACGCAGCCGCCTGGCATTGATGGAGGTACAACGCATTCTTCAATGGGTGGAGGACTCCAGGTCCACCATATCCGCAGTCCACATCCCAGGCGTGGACAACTGGGAGGCAGATTATCTCAGCCGTCAAAGCGTGGACAGTGGCGAGTGGTCCCTGCACCCGGCAGTGTTTCAGTCGATCTGCCGCAAATGGGGCACTCCGGACGTGGACCTAATGGCATCCCGTCACAACAACAAGGTTCCTGTTTACGTGGCTCGCTCCCACGATCCTCAGGCCTTCGCCGCGGACGCTCTGGTTCAGGACTGGTCCCAGTTTCGTCTGTCCTACGTGTTTCCCCCTCTAGCTCTCTTGCCCAGAGTCCTGCGCAAGATCAGAATGGATGGCCGTCAAGTCATCCTCATTGCACCGGACCTGCCCAGGCGAGCTTGGTATCCGGACCTGCTCCAACTGTCCGTAGAGATGCCGTGGCATCTCCCGGATCGTCCAGACCTACTCTCGCAAGGTCCGTTTTTCCGCCCGAATTCTGCGGCTCTCAAATTGACGGCGTGGCTCTTGAGTCCTGGATTTTGACGGCTTCTGGTATTCCTCCTGAAGTCATCTCCACTATGACTCGGGCCCGCAAGTCTTCCTCCGCTAAGATCTATCACAGGACTTGGAAAATTTTCCTGTCCTGGTGTCGCTCTAACGGCCATCCTCCTTGGCCATTCTCCTTGCCGACCCTTCTGTATTTTCTACAGTCCGGTCTGCAGCTAGGACTGTTCCTCAACTCTCTCAAGGGACAAGTTTCAGCTCTGTCAGTTTTGTTCCAGCGGCGTCTTGCTCGGCTGTCTCAGGTCCGCACCTTCATGCAAGGCGCGTCTCACATCATTCCGCCTTACCGGCGGCCCTTGGATCCCTGGGACCTTAACTTTGTTCTTACGGTCTTGCAGAAGCCCCCCTTCGAGCCTCTTAGGGATGTTTCTTTGTATCGGCTTTCACAGAAAGTGGCTTTTCTGGTTGCCTTAACTTCTCTCAGGAGAGTCTCTGATTTGGCTGCGCTCTCCTCGGAGTCACCTTTTTTAGTTTTTCATCAAGACAAGGTGGTTCTCCGTCCGACTCCGGACTTTCTTCCTAAGGTGGTCTCTCCCTTCCACCTTAACCAGGACATTACCTTACCTTCCTTCTGTCCGGCCCCTGTTCATCGCTTTGAAAAAGCGTTGCATACTCTAGATCTGGTGCGTGCTCTCCAGATCTATGTGTCTCGCACCGCTGCGATTAGGCGGTACACCTCTCTTTTTGTGCTAACCACAGGTTGGCGCAAGGGCCTCCCTGCTTCTAAGCCGACCTTAGCCCGTTGGATTCGGTCGACCATTTCGGATGCCTACCAGAGTACTTAGGTGCCTCCCCCGCCGGGGATCAAAGCACACTCGACAAGGGCTGTCGGTGCCTCTTGGGCTTTTAGGCACCAGGCTACGGCTCAACAAGTCTGTCAGGCTGCCACTTGGACTAGCCTGCATACCTTCTCGAAGCACTACCAAGTGCATGCTCTTGCTTCAGCAAATGCGAGCTTGGGCAGACGCATCCTTCAGGCGGCTGTCGCCCATTTGTGAAGTTAGGTTCTGCCTACTTCTTAGTTTTTCTGTTTATTCCCACCCAGGGACTGCTTTGGAACGTCCCACGGTCTGTGTCTCCCAAAGGAACGATAAAGAAAAAGAGAATTTTGTTTACTTACCGTAAATTCTTTTTCTTATAGTTCCGTCTTGGGAGACCCAGCACCCTCCCTGTTGCCTGTTGGCAATTTCCTTGTTCCGCGTGTTATCACCGGCTGTTGTCATGGACAGAGTCTCCGGTTGTTCCGGCTCTTGCTCTGTTCTACTTGTGGGTGGCTATTCTCCTTCAGCTTTTGCACTAAACTGGCTGTGACTGGCTCACCAGGGGGTGTATACGCTCAGAGGGAGGAGCTACACTTTTAGGTGTAGTACTTTGTGTGTCCTCCGGAGGCAGAAGCTAAACACCCAAGGTCTGGGTCTCCCAAGACGGAACTATAAGAAAAAGAATTTACGGTAAGTAAACAAAATTCTCTTTTTTTACAGTCCCAGCAAAGTCTGAGATTTCTGAAATCTCATGCACACACAAACATATCAGGTTTTTTTTCCTGACTGTTTGTCAAATACCTGCGTTTTTGGTCAGGTTTTTAAAGAATGAGTATGTCAATTCTTTGCTGCAGATTTGCTGCTTTTTTTCATTGATACAACCCATTTTGTAGAAAATAGCAGCAAATCTGCACCAAATATGCAGCAAAAACGCCACTAAAAAACGCATGAAAAATGCACCAAAAACGCAGATGACTCAAAGGAGATTTCCTGTCACAAGATCAGGTTTTGGTCAGGAAAAAACTTACCAAAAAAGCCCTGTGTGAACATAGGATAACAGTGAGGAAAATAAGTATTTGATACACAGACGATTTTGCAAGTTTTTCCAGCTACAAAGAATGGAGAGGTCTGTAACATTTATTGTAGGTACACTTCAACTGTGACAGACAGGATAAAAAAAAATCCAGAAAATCACATTGTATGATTTCTAAATAATTAATTTGCATTTTTATTGCAATCTTTCAGGTTCCGGGGCTGTTGCTGGGCAACGTTGAGTTTTAGCTCCCTCTTAATATTTTCTATTAGGGTCAGGTCTAGAGACTGGCTAGGCAACTCCAGGACCTTGAAATGCTTCCTACAGAGCCACTCCTTAATTGTCCTGGCTGTGTGTTTTGGTCATTGTCATGCTGGGAGACCTAGCCACGAGCCATCTTCAGTGCTCTTGCTGAATGAAGGAGGTTGTTGGCGAAAATCTTTGTACTCATCCTCCTTCTTCCTCCAAACACGGCGAGTGGAGATAACGAGAAGTTATATTTTGTTGTCATCTGACCACATGACCTTCACTTATGCCTCCTCTGGATCATCCAGATGGTCATTGGCAAACTTCAAATGGGCCTGGACATGTGCTGGCGTGAGCAGAGGGACGTTTCGTGCCCTGCAGGATTTTAATCCATGACAGTATAGTGTGTAACTAATGGTAATCTTTGAGATTGTGGTCTCATCTCTCCTCAGCTCATTGATGAAATTGCATGGTGCCCCAGCCTGAGTAAGATTGACTGTCATCTTGTGTTTCTTCCATTTTTTAATAATTGGGCCAACAGTTGTTGCCTTCTCACCAAGCTACTTGCCTATTATCCTGTAGCTCATGCCAGCTTGTGCAGGTATACGATTTAGTCCCTAGTGTCCTTAGACAGCTCTTTTGCCATGGTAGAGAGGTTGGAGTGTGATTGAGTGTGTGGACAGGTGTCTTTTATATATGTAAGGAACTCAAAGAGGTGCAATTAATACACAATAATCAGTGCAGCGTAGGAGGGCTTCTTAAAGAAAAAATAACAGGTCAGTGAGAGCCAGAATTCTTGCTGGTTAATAGGTGAACAGATACTTATGTCGTGCAATAAAATGCAAATTAATTATTTAAAAATCATACAATGTGATTTTTAATTTTTTTTTTTTTTTACTATTCTGTCTGTCACAGTCGAAGTGTACCTACGAACGCTAAAAATTACAGACTTCTTTATTCTTTGCAGGTGAGAAAGCTTGCAAAATCGGTAGTCTATCAAATGCTTAGCTTACCTACTGTAACTGTCGTCTCCCGACATCCCCATACACATGAGATCTTGGCTGAGCAAGTAGAGAAGAGAAACGCCTCTTTGACTGCTATCATGATACGTAATAGAAATTCAAGTTGCCCAATCCTTTCCTGCCCGGACATCATCTGTCGAGAGTCAGAAAGTTCTACTGAGACCAAAGATTTATGTGTTCCCGGTGAATTCTTTCAGCTAATGTGCATAGGGACTTCTACAATAAAATATTGACATCCCTCCTTATATAACAGTGCTAGATCCTTTAAAGCCCATAATCATGGAGATTGTGGCCTTAATGAAGAGAGTAATGGTTGATGGTTCAGCATCATTTGGGGTATGTCCTCAAGTTGCATTTTTGCCATGTTTTTTTGGCGCATTTTTTCTGATAATGCAGCATTTTACAGTCTCAGCAAGGAGAATGAGACTTGAAGTCTCGTGGAAATGCAGTTTATTTTTTCCTTGCAGATTAGAAACCGTTTCAAATCTGCATCATGTCAACTCTTTCAGCGTTTTTGTACTGATGCAAATGAATAGCGAAAAACGACATAAAAAATTGCATTTGTCACTCGTTTGTACGCGTTTTTTATGCCAACACTATTTTTACAGCACATTTTTCTGCTGCAAATAAATATTGTCTGCACTTACTCTTAAGGCCCAGTCACACTAAACAACATCGCTAGCAACATCGCTGCTAACGAACAACTTTTGTGACGTAACAGTGACGTTGCTAGCGATGTTGCTGTGTGTGACATCCAGCAACAACCTGGCACCTGCTGTGAGGTCGTTGGTTGTTGCTGAATGTCCTGGGCCATTTTTTAGTTGTTGCTCTCCCGCTGTGAAGCACACATCGCTGTGTGTGACAGCGACAGAGCAACAACTAAATGTGCAGGCAGCAGGAGCTGGCTTCTGCGGACTCTGGTAACCACAGTAAACATTGGGTAACCAAGAAGCCCTTACCTTGGTTACCCGATATTTACCTTCGTTACCAGCCTCCGCCGCTCTCAGCTGTCAGTGCCGGCTCCTGCTCTGTGCACATGTAGCTGCAGTACACATCGGGTAATTAACCCCATGTGTACTGTAGCTAGGAGAGCAGGGAGCCAGCGCTAAGCGGTGTGCGCTGGTAACCAAGGTAAATATCAGGTTGGTTACCCGATATTTACCTTAGTTACCAAGCGCAGCATCGCTTCCACGCGGCTCTGCTGGCTGGCTGGTTGCTGGTGAACTCACCAGCAACTCGTGTAGCCACGCTCCAGCGATCCCTGCCAGGTCAGGTTGCTGGTGGGATCGCTGGAGCGTCGCAGTGTGACATCTCACCAGCGACCTCCTAGCAACTTACCAGCGATCCCTATCAGGTTGGATCGTTGTTGGGATCGCTGGTAAGTTGTTTAGTGTGACTGGGCCTTTATTCACGTGGGTTGATCTGAATTACTTTACATTTTAATACTTTGGGCTTATCTTTGCTTATTTCTTTGTATGCTGTAATGAGAGGTGTTCATTTTTTTCTGTGTGTACTTTTTGTTTGCTGTGCAATAGTTTCACTTTACAATTCAGAGAGGAATTAAAATGAGAAAAATGCTGTAAAATGAAGGTAAGTTCACAGTGGACAATAGCACTGGGTGTATGTTTATGGCAGGGGTTCACCACCATTTTTTGATGCAATGCAATATTACAGATTTTACTAACTAAGCAGCAGATATATATCACAAATATATGTAAATATATAAAAGTTTTATTTTTATTTTTACATGGAGCACACATGTACTTCTTTCAACAGAAAATGGGCTGTTTGGCAACCCATAAACATTCAGTTTTTCCTAAAGTATTTTATCCGAATGCAAATATGTCAGTTGTACTGTACAGTGAAGCCCTGTCTCAGTGCATTGTGGTATCTTAGGTGAAACAAGGTAAAACAGCAAACAGACTTTCCACTTTGTATGTTGTACTACATGGCACTATATTCTCTCCATTAAAGAGGATTTTTCACCAGCTTTAGCTTTAACTGGCTACATCATAGAATATTGGCTGCAAGTCTGAATAAAATATAGGGGCTGATTCATCAAAAGTTTTTATACTAGATATACAGCGCTGGCCAAAAGTATTGGCACCCCTGCAATTCTGTCAGGTAATACTTAGTTTCTTATGGAAAATGATTGCAATCACACATTCTTTGGTATTATTATCTTCATTTATTTTGCTTGCAATGAAAAAACACAAAAGAGAATGAAACAAAAATCAAATCATTGATCATTTCACACACAACTCCAAAAATGGGCCAGACAAACGTATTGGCACCCTTAGGGGTACTTTGCACACTACGACATCGCAGCTGCGATGTTGGTGGGGTCAAATCGAAAGTGACGCACATCCGGAGTTGCTGTCGATATCGTAGTGTGTAAAGCGTTTTTGATTCGATTAACGAGCGCAAAAGCGTTGTAATCGTATCATCGGTGTAGTGTCCGACATTTTCATAATTGCGCGGCAGCGACGGTACGATGTTGTTCCTCGTTCCCCTGCGGCAGCACACATCGCTGTGTGAGAAGCCGCAGGAGCGAGGAACATCAGCTTACCTGCGTCACCGCGGCTCACGCCGGCTATGCGGGACGGAGGTGGGCGGGATGTTTACGTCCCGCTCATCTCCGCCCCTCCGCTTCTATTGGCCGCCTGCCGTTTGACGTCGCTGTGACGCCACACGACCCACCCCCTTAGGAAGGAGGTGGGTCACCGGCCAGAGCGACGTCGCAGGGCAGGTGAGTGCATGTGAAGCTGCCGTAGCGATAATGTTCGCTACGGTAGCGATCACAAGATATCGCTGCTGCGACGGGGGCGGGTACTATTGGGCTCGGCATCGGCTTGCGATGTCGTAGTGTGCAAAGTACCCCTTAGCCTAATAAATGGTTGCACAACCTTTAGCCAAAATAACTGCGAACAACCACTTCCTGTAACCATCAATGAGTTTTTTACAATGCTCTGCTGGAATTTTAGACCATTCTTCTTTGGCAAACTGCTCCAGGTCCCTGAGATTTGAAGGGTGCCTTCTCCAAACTGCCATTTTGAGATCTCTCCACAGGTGTTCTATGGGATTCAGGTCTGGACTCATTGCTGGACACTTTAGTAGTCTCCAGTGCTTTCGCTCAAAACAATTTTCTAGTGCTTTTTGAAGTGTGTTTTGGGTCATTGTCCTGCTGGAAGACCCATGACCTCTGATGAAGACCCAGCTTTCTCACACTGGGCCCTACATTAAGCTGTAAAATTTGTTGGCAGTCTTCAGACTTCATAATGCCATGCACACGGTCAAGCAGTCCAGTGCCAGACGCAGCAAAACAACCCCAAAACATCAGGGAACCTGTAGGGACCTTGTTCTTTCCTTTGCCTCTTTTTTTGTCCTGTAAACTTTGCTGATGGTTTTTCCCAAAAAGCTCTACTTTTGTCTCATCTGACCAGAGAACATTCTTCCAAAACGTTTTAGGCTTTCTCAGGTAAGTTTTGGCAAACTCCAGCCTGGCTTTTTTATGTCTCGGGGTAAGAAATGGGATCTTCCTGGGTATCCTACCATACAGTCCCTTTTCATTCAGACGCCGACGGATAGTACGGGTTGATACTGTTGTACCCTCGGACTACAGGGCAGCTTGAACTTGTTTGGGTGTTAGTCGAAGTTCTTTATCCACCATCCGCACAATCTTGCGTTGAAATCTCTCGTCAATTTTTCTTTTCCTTCCACATTTAGGGAGGTTAGCCATAGTGCCATGGGCTTTAAACTTCTTGATGACACTGCGCACCGTAGACACAGGAACTTTCAGGTCTTTGGAGATGGACTTGTAGCCTTGAGATTGCTCATGCTTCCTCACAATTTGGATTCTCAAGTCCTCAGACAGTTCTTTGGTCTTCTTTCTTTTCTCCATGCTCAATGTGGTACACACAAGAACACAGGACAGATGTTGAGTCAACTTTAATCCATGTCAACTGGCTGCAAGTGTGATTTAGTTATTGCCAACACCTGTTAGGTGCCACAGGTAAGTTACAGGTGCTGTTAATTACACAAATTAGAGAAACATCACATGATTTTTCAAACAGTGCCAATACTTTTGTCCACCCCCTTTTTATGTTTGGTGTGGAATTATATCCAATTTGGCTTTATGACAATTTTTTTTTTCATTAAATACAAATTAAATGAAGATAATAATACCAAATAATTTGTGATTGCAATCATTTTCAAGAAGAAACGGAGTATTAGCTGACAGAATTGCAGGGGTGCCAATACTGTAGTGGGTAGAGCATGGGTGGGTCTAGGCATGGTTGTGTGCATCATTTGAATGCGTCATGACATACTCTACTTCACGTATTTTACTCCAGAAATGTTACTCCAGATACTAACTGAAGTAGCATTTTTGGTAAGACGCATGCCACTGAGAAGATGCGCTAAACTCATTAAATGTTGCGCGCTTCTTGATGAACTAAGCACATCTTATCCCACCGTGCTGGTGTGTATAAAGCCAGTCTTAATGAATTGGAAACCCATTTTTTTTTAATTTCTCATCTACATTATGTAAATATTAGCTTGTAAACTTTAGGTTTCTAATAATTTATGTTAAGCCCAGTAGGGTGTTACCAGAGATTTCTTTTTTTTTCTGAGAACATGCACATTTAAAAAAAGATTATTCCCCTACATATGCTTAGAATATGATTTTCTCCTGTGTGAGGCATAATGACAAAAGGGGTAAAGCCAGCACTGCTTGCAAAATGGCGTGCGAAAAATTAAAAGTGTAAATTCACAAAAAATTCCAACTATGCTACAATACAAAAATTAGATTTTTAGCAAAAAATTGATCAACCTTTTGAGCCACCCCTGCCACGTACAGCAAATCTCAATAGGGGGGGTCCTACACTATATTTAATATTTAGATTGTGCCATGCGGCCTCAAATTCAAAATTGTAGAACCATATAAAAGCAACCCATATACCTGTAACATTTCAGAAACCGCTTACATGTTCGCAAGGAGAGGCAACTGCAAATAAAGGTAGCCGAGGTCCCAGCATGTGCAGCAAACAACTCAAACCAGAACAATGTCAGAACTCACCCTCACAGTGCCAGACCAGGTTCTATGAATGAAGGCGGAACAGGCCCAAGGAAATGGTGCTTAAATATAGTTCTACATTTTTGAATTTGAGGCCGCATGGCACAATCTAAATATATAATATAGTGTAGGACCCCCCTATTGAGATTTGCCGTGACGTGGCAGGTGTGGCTCAAAAGGTTGATCAATTTTTTGCTAAAAATCTCATTTTTGTATTGTATCACAGTTGGAATTTTTTGTGAATATTACACTTTTAATTTTTTTGCACCCCATTTTTCAAGCAGTGCTGGCGCTCCCTCTCTTGTGAGGCATAATGACACATGGCCTTGCTTTTCTCAATCTTTGGAGCTACTGTGTAGTATAGATCAGATCTGAATGTCATTTCAAACACTTCAAGATTTCCTTTCACAGCAGTCAGTGTGTGGGGCGGAAGATCACAGCAGAGTGTGACTTCAAACACTTCTATAATTCTTCTCATGATCGTATCAGCGTGGGGCAATGTGTAAGCAGTTGCAGATGTGTATATATTGACACGCAGCTCTGCTGTATTCTCTCAACCCACACACTGACTGCTGTGACAGGAGATCTGACGGTGTTTGCAATCACATTTGTCTGTGATCTGTACTACCTAGTAGCTGCAGAGATTAGGGCTGAGTGCAGAGCGTGTTTTTTAGCCTGAATGATGCCTCCACCTTTATAATTGGGCAGTGTCATGAAATGAAACACAGTACAGGTCCGCAGAAAAGAATCTGTGGTGATACCCAGCTAGGCTTTTCATAAATTATAACCTACACTTTCAAGCTAATATCTCCACAATGGAAAGGAGAAATAAAAAAATAAAAACTGTTTTACTCTGCTCAACCTTTGTTCCTCGATGGCCAGTTTAACATGTTCAAATTGGTGAAAGTTCTTTTTTAAGCCTGTCTAAATGTTTTTTCTGTTTCTATATCAAGCTCTCACTTTGTATAAGTCTCTCACCCGAGATTTAGGTTTGTAGTAAATGAGGATCAATATACAGTGCTCTTTAAAAATGAGTACAACCTCTTTCAAAATTAAGATTTTAATCAATATCTCAGTACACACACACAAAACAATTTACAACTTTAGACTGAGTTTCATTGAACATTTTTATTTAACCCATAACATGAAAATAAGTTTAATATAACTTTCATTGCAAAATCTTTAGTCTTAATCAAATTAGTTGATGCAAAAATGAATACACCCCACATCAAAAACTATTATATCTAACATTTTGTATGACCTCCATGATTTTTATAGACAACATCAAGTCTTCTAGGTATGGAATGAACAAGTTGACGTAATTTTGCAACATCGATCTTTTGTCGTTACTCTAAAACGTCCTCTTTTCGAGTCTGGATGCTGGACGGAGAGATGGTCAACTTGTCTCTGCAGAATTCTCTGTAGGTGTTCGATTGCGTTCAGATCAGAGGACATACTAGGCCACTGGATCACTTTCTCCCTGTTTTTCTTCGGAAATGCAACAGAATCCCTAGAGGTATCTTTTGGATCATTGTCCTGTTGGAAAAGTGCATGTCTACCATGGGCTTTGAGTGATGGTAGCATCTTCTCTTTTATTATAGAGCAGTGCATCTGTGAATTCATAATCCTATCAATGAAATGTAGCTCTTCAACACCAACAGCACTCATGCAGCCAAAATTAAGGATACTGTCACCACCATGTTTTGATATAGGTAACATGCGTTTTTCATTGTACACCTCACTTTTGTGACACAAAATAGTATTGAAGCCATCAGTTCCAAAAACATTTATCTTGGTCTCATTACCCCAGAGTATAGAGCTCAAGTAGTCCTCATAATATTCAAATTTTCAGCATGGGCCCTAGCAAATTGTAGATGAGCTTTTTGTGTACGGGTTTTAGGAGAGGCTTCCTTCATGCATGACCCCCAGTCATGACATTCCTTAGTAGTGTACGCCACATTGTGCCATGGAAACAACTCACCCTGGTTTGGCTGTCTTCTTTTTTAGCTAACTGCAGTAAACTTGTCAATTTTTTTCAAACCTTATCATCAGAGGATGCTCCTGTATAGGTATTAACTTCCGTGGATGGCTTGGACGTCTTTGTGAGATGATTTCAATTCCATCTTTGTCAAAATTTTTACCATTTTTGCAACAGAATTCTGACTGATAATTAAAGCTTTCTTGTAGCTTTCACCTTTTTTGTTTAAATAAAAAAAAATTCTTAGGTCCTGTGACTTTTCTCTTCCATGTGGTGCCATTACGGACATCATGAAATGGGAAGGGGTTTTCTTCAAAGCGTAGTTGTCGCTTTCATTTTTATTTCATAAATCAATAGTAGACAAAAGACCTCTTTGATCCAGCTTGGTGCGCAAACTGTCCATGCAGGAATTTAACGGAGTAAAATTGCCATTTTTATTCTTTCATATAAGGCTAAGTTCACACTTCAGTTGTTTTAAATCCGTTAGGTCCGTCAGCAATGGATCAGTCGTTTTCAAGATGTCAACTGATGCAACGGATGTGTTTTTCTTCGGCGCTCCATTGGGAGACCCAGACGATTGGGTGTATAGCTACTGCCTCCGGAGGCCACACAAAGCATTACACTAAAAAGTGTAAGGCCCCTCCCCTTCTGGCTATACACCCCCAGTGGGATCACTGGCTCACCAGTTTTCTGCTTTGTGCGAAGGAGGTCAGACATCCACGCATAGCTCCACTGTTTAGTCAGCAGTAGCTGCTGACTATATCGGATGGAAGAAAAGAGGGCCCATATAGGGCCCCCAGCATGCTCCCTTCTCACCCCGCTTGTGGTTTGTAAGGTTGAGGTACCTATTGCTGGTACGGAGGCTGGAGCCCACATGCTGTTTTCCTTCCACATCCCCCTGAGGGGCTCTGAGGAAGTGGGATCTTACCGGCCCCAAAGCCCTGAGGCCGGGCTCCATCCACAGACCCATTGAACCTGCTGGATACGGAGCTGGGTACCGTTCAGGGACATGGCCCTGCACCATTCAGGTACTCTGTGTCCCCGTACACACAGGCACAGCACACTCCAGACTTGCTGGGTGTGCTAGTGCGCCGGGGACAGTAAAGGGTTACAGTCACTGCAGCCTAGCTGAGTGACTTTATGTATTGGGAATACCGCGCCGGACGCTCCGGGAGCGGCGGCGCGGCTGGGACTTGTAGTGCGCCGGGGACTTAGCGCCGACCGCGCTTTTACGGCGGCGGCGCTTATAAATCCAGTCCCCGGCTTTTGCGGCCTAGCTCCGCTTCGTTCCCGTCCCCACCCTGTCAATCAGGGTAGGGGAGAGACGCTGTACAATCAGCAGCGCCGAGGGCTGGAGCCTTATTTACATGCTCCAGCCCTCTCACTGGACACTGTGGGACGCTGGTTTCCCGCTCTGACTTGGGGCACGCCCACGGCCCGCCCCTACTCACACGAGCTGGAGAAGGACGCCGGCAGCCATTACTGCAGTCCGAGCTGAGAGAACGGACTCTGGGCAACCAGGCACAGGACTAGGGCGACCACACACCCGCTTATAGGCGGGCGGTAAGCGGCACCTGAAGTGCTGACACTAAATACCGCATTTGTCCTTTGTATTTTATGCTTACACTGCATAGGTCGCTATTTTTGGCTATATGCCCTCTTAGATGGCGACACATCAGCAGCAGGAAAGCAGGGGTGCTAAGGCACAGGCTTTCTATGCTGCTTGTATTGCACGTACTGAAGTGTTCATGTGTATTATGCTTGTATGCTATACACTCCACTGTACGGTCGCTAGTCTTGGCTATATTCCCCATAGAATGGCTAGACTACAGCAGCAGAAAAGCAAGGGTGCTGAGGCACAGGTTTTTTTCTATGCTGCTTGTACTGCAGGTGTTGCAGTGTTCATTTGTACTTATGCTTGTATGCTATACATTGCACTGTATGGTCGCTATTCTGGGCGATATTCCCCTAGATGGCTAGTCTACAGCAGCAGAAAAACAGGGGTGCCAAGGCACAGGCTTTCTATGCTGCTTGTATTACATGTGCTGCAGTGTTCATTTGTACTTTATGCTTGTATGCTATACATTGCACTGTACGGTCGCCATTCTTGGCTCTATACTCCTAGATGGCTAGTCGGCAGCAACATATAAGCAACACAGGCTTTCTTTGCTGTTTCTACTGCAGATACTGTTCCACGGCACTGAACCCCATTGTGTGCAATGCTCCCCTGTAGCACTTGGTCAGCCGGGGTCTCTACTTGACGTGGCCAAAGGAACCACCTCTCAACCCTGTCCAAGGACAGGGACGGAGTTGCATTGGGATAGAGACTTGCAGTCCGGACAGGCCATGGGCAATCTGGATCATTGCTCCCTGGCCACCCTCATCTGGAATAAAATCGGTGCTCCGGGGGGGTCCCAGGGAGACTCTCTGTATGATGAGGCAGACGTAGCTCATCAGGACTTTGATCCTGACACCGCTCTCAATCCGGATACACCGGATGGTGACGCCATAAGGGATGATCCTATAGCATCCATCAATGGAATGTTGGATCTTTCTCCCTCAGCTCAAACAGCAGGAGAAGTCCCATTTCAGTAGCTCAAACGTATATTGAGTATTGTTCTGGCCACGCTGACTTCAGAGAAGCAGTCCAGGAACACCACGCTTCCCAGAAAAGCGTTTTCTCCAAACGTATTAATGATACACGTTATCCCTTCCCCCCTGACGTGGTAAAGCGCTGGACCCAGGGTCCAAAGGTGGATTCTCCAATCTCCAGGCTTGCAGCTAGAGCCATAGTTGCAGTGGAGATGGGACTTCACTTCAAGATGCCATTGACAGACAGAGGGACTCTGGTTGAAATCTGTCTATGAGGCTATCGGCGGGTCGGTTGCTCCGGCATTCACAGCCGTATGGGCACCCTAAGCTTTTCAGCTGTTCTTGCGCAGCTGGTCTTGAGCACATGTACTTCTGTGCCGCAGGGGCGTCCGTAACCTCGCAATGTCTGCATTGCGACTTACCCTATTAATGCTGTCCTGGAAGGACAGTCGAGGTTTCGGTCCTTCCCAGGCTCGGGCAGGTCCCAATTGTCCTCGTCCAAAAGGGCTGAAAAGCCTCAGAGGGGCTCAGCTTCCGGCCGGGCTCAATCACGCCCAAGGAAGGCAGCCGGAGGAACCGCTACCAAGGCGGTCTCCTCATGACTCTCAGCTCTCTCATCTCTCCGCATCCGCGGTTGATGGCAGACTCGCTCGCCTTTGGCGACATTTAGCTGCCACAGGTCCCAGACCGGTGGGTGAGGGACAGTGTGCCCACGTGCACAGGACAGAGTTCTGTTCTCGTCCTCCGACTCGATTCTTCAGAACGTCCCCACCTCCCCACCGAGCCGATGCTCTTCTGCAGGCAGAAGGAGTGGTAATCCCTGTTCCTCTTCAGGAACAAGACACGGTTTTCCTCCAATCTGGTTGTGGTGCCAAAAAAGGATGGCTCTTTCCGTTCCGTTCTGGACCTAAAACTGCTCAACAAGCACGTGGAGGCCAGGCGGTTCCGGATGATACCCTCCGCTCCGTCATTGCCTCAATGTCTCAAGGAAATTTCCTAGCATCAATAGACATCAAAGATGCTTATCTCCACGTGCCGATTGCTACAGAGCACCAATGTTTCGTCTACGTTTCGTGATAGGAGACGACCATCTTCAGTTCGTAGCTCTGCCATTTGGTCTGGCGACAGCCCCACGGGTGTTCACCAAGATCATGGCGGCAGTGGTAGCAGTCTTGCGCTCACAGGGACACTCTGTGATCCCTTACTTGGACGATCTACTTGTCAAGGCACCCTCTCAAGAGGCATGCCAACTCAGACTGAATGTTGCGCTGGAGACTCTCCAGACGTTCGGGTGGATCATCAACTTCTCAAAGTCAAACCTGTCACGACCCAATCACTAACGTATCTTGGCATGGAGTTTCATACCCTCTCAGCGATAGTGAAGCTTCCGCTGGACAAGCAGCGGTCACTACAGACAGGGGTGCAGACTCTCCTTCTAGGTCAGTCGCACTCCTTAAGACGCCTCATGCACTTCCTCGGGAAGATGGTGGCGGCAATGGAAGCGGTTCCGTTTGCGCAGTTTCATCTGCGTCCACTTCAATGGGACATTCTCCGCCAATGGGACGGGAAGTCAACATCCCTGATCAGGAAAGTATCCCTTTCACAGACGGCAAGGACTCTCTGCAATGGTGGCTTCTTCCCACCTCATTATCACAGGGAAGATCCTTCCTACCACCGTCTTGGGCGGTGGTCACGACAGACGCGAGTCTGTCAGGGTGGGGAGCAGTTTTCCTCCACCACAGGGCTCAGGGTACGTGGACTCAGCAGGAGTCCACCCTTCAGATCAATGTTCTGGTAATCAGAGCAGTGTATCTTGCCCTACTAGCCTTCCAGCAGTGGCTGGAAGGAAGGCAGATCCGAATTCAATCGGACACCTCCACAGCGGTGGCATACATCAACCACCAAGGGGGGACACGCAGTCGGCAAGCCTTCCAGGAAGTCCGGCGGATTCTGATGTGGGTGGAAGCCACGGCCTCCACCATATCCGCAGTTCACATCCCCGGCGTAGAAAACTAGGAAGCAGACTTCCTCAGTCGCCAGGGCATGGACGCAGGGGAATGGTCCCTTCACCCGGACGTGTTTCAGGAAATCTGTCACCGTTGGGGAAGGCCGGACGTCGACCTAATGGCGTCCCGGCACAACCACAAGGTCCCAACCTTCATGGCACGGTCTCGCGATCACAGAGCTCTGGCGGCAGACGCCTTAGTGCAAGATTGGTCGCAGTTCCGGCTCCCTTATGTGTTTCCACCTCTGGCACTCTTGCCCAGAGTGCTACGCAAGATCAGATCCGACTGCAGCCGCGTCATACTCGTCGCTCCAGACTGGCCAAGGAGGGCGTGGTATCCGGATCTGTGGCATCTCACGGTCGGCCAACCGTGGACACTACCAGATCGACCAGACTTACTGTCCCAAGGGCCGTTTTTTCCATCGGAATTTCTGCGGCCCTGAACCTGACTGTGTGGCCATTGAGTCCTGGATCCTAGCGTCTTCAGGAGTATCCCAAGGGGTCGTTGCCACCATGAGACAGGCTAGGAAGCCCACGTCCGCTAACATCTACCACAGAACGTGGAGGATATTCTTATCCTGGTGCTCTGCTCAGGGAGTGTCTCCCTGGCCATTTGCATTGCCTACCTTTCTTTCTTCCTGCAATCTGGGTTAGAAAAAGGTTTGTCGCTCGGCTCCCTTAAAGGACAGGTCTCGGCGCTATCCGTCTTTTTTCAGAAGCGTCTGGCACAACTTACTAAAGTGCGTACGTTCCTACAGGGGGTTTGCCATATCGTACCCCCGTACAAGCGGCCGTTAGATCCATGGGATCTGAACAGGGTACTAGTTGCCCTCCAGAAGCCGCCCTTCGAGCCTCTGAGGGAGGTTTCACTTTCTAGACTATCACAGAAAGTGGTTTTTCTGGTAGCAATCACATCTCTTCGGAGAGTGTCTGAGCTAGCAGCGCTGTCATCCAAGGCTCCTTTCCTGGTCTTCCACCAGGACAAGGTAGTGCTGCGTCCCATTCAGGAGTTTCTCCCGAAGGTGGTATCCTCTTTTCATCTTAATCAGGATATCTCTTTGCCTTCGTTTTGTCCTCATGCAGTTCATCGGTATGAGAAGGATTTACATTTGTTAGATCTGGTGAGAGCACTCAGAGTCTACATTTCCCGCACGGCGCCCTTGCGCCGTTCGGATGCACTCTTTGTCCTTGTCGCTGGTAAGCGCAAAGGGTCGCAGGCTTCTAAGGCCACCCTGGCTCGATGGATCAAAGAACCAATTCTTGAAGCCTACCGTTCTGCTGGGCTTCCGGTTCCATCAGGGCTGAAGGCCCATTCTACCAGAGCCGTGGGTGCGTCCTGGGCATTGCGACACCAGGCTACGGCTCAACAGGTGTGCCAGGCAGCTACCTGGTCGAGTCTGCACACTTTCACCAAACATTATCAGGTGCATACCTATGCTTCGGCGGACGCCAGCCTAGGTAGAAGAGTCCTGCAGGTGGCAGTTGCCTCCCCGTAGGGAAGGGCTGTCTTCGCAGCTCTAACATGAGGTATTCTTTACCCACCCAGGGACAGCTTTTGGACGTCCCAATCGTCTGGGTCTCCCAATGGAGCGCCAAAGAAGAAGGGAATTTTGTTACTTACCGTAAATTCCTTTTCTTCTAGCTCCTATTGGGAGACCCAGCACCCGCCCTGTTGTCCTTCGGGATTTTTGGGTTTTTCTCGGGTACACATGTTGTTCATGTTGAACGGTTTTTCAGTTCTCCGATGTTACTCGGAGTGAATTTGTTTAAACCAGTTATTGGCTTTCCTCCTTCTTGCTTTTGCACTAAAACTGGTGAGCCAGTGATCCCACTGGGGGTGTATAGCCAGAAGGGGAGGGGCCTTACACTTTTTAGTGTAATGCTTTGTGTGGCCTCCGGAGGCAGTAGCTATACACCCAATCGTCTGGGTCTCCCAATAGGAGCTAGAAGAAAAGGAATTTACGGTAAGTAACAAAATTCCCTTCTTTACAGGATTCCTTTCACAGGGGTGTGCCAAACATGCTGGGCATGCTCAGTAGAGCATGACGGAATCCTGCGCTGGATTCCGTCGTAAGACGGATTACGACGGAATCCAGCACCATAGACATACATTACAAGCTTGACGGATGGCAACGGATTCCTGCGGGGCGCGTTTATTTTGACGGCCCGAAAAACGTTACATTCTGCGTTGCTACTTGCTCGGCGGTCAGTCAAAAACGACGGACCGCGACGCAGCGGATGCAACGCAGGGTCATCAGTCGCAATCCGTCACTAATAGAAGTCTATGGGGAAATACTGGATTCCTGCAAAATATTTTGCAGGATACCGTAATTCCCCAAGGCGACGGATTGTGACTGATGCAAAACAACTGAAGTGTGAACTTAGCCTTAAAAAAATTTCCAAACAAATTCAAGCAGTCAAGTCCATCCATAAAAACTATGGGGGGTTAAAATTATGATTTTTTTCATCGACAAATTTTAGCTAAAAATTATTTTTTTATGGATGTATTTGACTGCTTGAATGTATTTGGAAACTTTTTTAATAGGAAAGAATAAAAATGGAAATTTTACTCCGATAAATTCCTGCATGGACAGGATCAAATAATTTTTTTTTCTATATTTGCACACATTTTCTGGTGGCATCCGCGCTGGGACCACTATATGGACCACCAGGGGAGAAGGTGAGCCGACACTCTGTGGTGTGTGTTTTTGTGGATAAATCAGTAGTGCATCTGAAAAAATGAGCTTTGTAAGATCTTATCAGACAAATCTGCTTCTTTCTATGCCAAAATTGATCAGTCTGTATCACAGTTCTCAGTGGTCCATATTTTATAGTATGGTATTCTATAGAAAATGTTGGTTCTGAAAGGAAACTGACAAATCTGATGGGGTGTATTCATTTATGCTGAGCACTATACATAAGTCTAACTACTAACATAATTAAACTTTAAAGAATTTGTGCAGATGGCCACAAATTACCATATCTTTGTTTTAGCCAAAGTATATATTTTGGACAGGACAGTCACATTGTGCATTATTATCACAGGACATTGATGAAACTGTGCAAAAAAAAGAATGAAGATTTCAGCTCACAGTTACAAGCCAAACACCGCTCCCCATTCAGATCCAGCGCACGGAAAGCTCTGCTGCTGAGTGTCCTGGAATCATATTGAAAGGAAGGAAATCCAGCGCGATCCTTGGGGTATATTAAAAAGTGCAAATTTATTTGCAAAAATAGTTAAAATACAGTGGTGTGGCTATAAATTGCAGGGGGGGTATGCCTCATAGAACTACGCATTTCGACACATAGTCTTAGTCTTGTTCTTGTCTTGTCCAAGACTAAGACTGTGTCGAAACGCGTAGTTCTATGAGGCATACCCCCCCTGCAATTTATAGCCACACCACTGTATTTTAACTATTTTTGCAAATAAATTTGCACTTTTTAATATACCCCAAGGATCGCGCTGGATTTCCTTCCTTTCAAATTGATGAAACTATGGCTACTTTCACACATCAGTTTGATGCATTGAGGCACAATCCTTTTTTTTCCTGATCCAACGGATCCGGCAAAAAATGTAAAAACCGTATCCACCGGATCCGTTTTTTAACGGATCCTTTATGCCGGATGCGTAAAAAAAACTGATCCGTTGGATCTGTTTTGCATCCATTCTGTCCGTTTTTTTTTTTTTTTTTGCTGGATTCGTTTTTTCAAAACATTGGAGCATGCTCAGTTTACAAAAACGGATCCGGCATCCGTTTTTTGCCGCATTACGCCGGCGTCCATAGGCTTCCATTGTAAAACACGCCGTGTCGCGCCGGATCCGGCGCAATGCGTTTTTTTTGCCGGACAAAAAAACGTTACAAGATACGTTGCCTCCGGCCGCCGCTTTGATTAATTTTGCCGCATCCGGAAAAAAACGGATGCAACACAAAGCCATTAGGCACAATCCGGTAACAATGCAAATCTATGGGGATAAAACGGATGCGGTACCGGATCCGTTTTACTCATTTTTTTCCGGATTGTGCCTGACGGAAAAAACCTGATGTGTGAAAGTAGCCTATCACTGGTTGTATTTGCAAATCCTAATTTCAACAGCAGCATTTATGAAACACAGTACAAAACATTAAATATAACCAAATGCTGTATTATAAATATTGTACTGTATAAATTGTGCTGATTTATAGTTGTATCCTGGTGGGTAGCACTCTGGTGAAATGTACATGGCACACTGTATTCCTAACCTTGCTATTAACTGATTTTCACAGAAACAAGTTCAGCTTGTATCTGGTATATATGTAAATATGAGATATGATTAAAGTGAACCTGTCAGGTGCAATATGCACGTAGAACCACGAGCAGTTCTGGGTGAATATTGCTAATCCCTGCCTAACTGTCCCGGCCTATAGTAGCATAGATAAAGAGATCTTTAGAAAAAGTATTTCTAAAGATCTTTTATGATATGTTAATGAGTGCAAGGACTAGTCGCAAGGGCGTTAGTTCCTGCGCTCATTCCGCCCCCTTAGCATGGCAGCACACCCAGAAGGGCGTGCTAACATGCTATTCAATGCAGCATCACCAGCGGTGATGCACGTACCTGTGACTTCTGATCTGAATGCCCAGCTCTTCCGGTCATGCACAGTATGAAGCTGGGTGTATGCGTCCCGGCTTCAGAGAGTTCTAGTGCGCATGACCGGAAGATTCAGGACTTCTCATCAGCAGACAGAGGTACGCCCGGCCCCACTGGTGATGCTGTATTAAATAGCATGTTAGCACACCCCTGTGAGTGTGCTACAATGCTATCCAACATAGAAAAGAAAAGCAGCTCAGCTCACCATAGAGGAATAGGAGATATCAAAGGGCACGGGGAGATTCAGGCCGGCTCCTGAGCACTACAATCATGGTGTTATGATTAAGAGCACTTCTGCTCGAAAGGCGTAGACCAGACATGTTTTAAATTTATGGAATAAATAAAGCAAAGGTCTTTATGAAGATTATTGGCGGATGCTGGCTTTTTTCTAACTTGGATTGTGTTACCATGCTAAGAGGGCGAAATGAGCGCAAGAACTAATGCCCTTGCAAATAGTCCTTGTGCTCATTAGCATATTATAAAGGATCTTTAGAAATACTTTTTCTAAAGATCTCTTTATGCTATTATATATATGGACGGTTAGGCTGGGATTAGCAATATGCACCCAGAACTGACCATGGTTGTGGATGTTTTTTGCACCTGACAGGTTCACTTTAAATACTCATGTTATAATTATGTTATAATTTTACTGGCCTATAGAAAAGGAGAGTTCTTTATTTAACAGTTTATCTAAAAACTAGGAGATGGTACCTTGCTTATAGTGTTATAGTATTCAAAAAGAAGAAATGGTTCCGTTTTTGAGGCATATTTTAACAATTACGTTACTTGTCACTTTAGTATTAAAGGGAAACTGTCACCTCAAGAATTACTGTTTACCAGCTGATACAGAGTCATTCTGCTGGAAAATGGCTTCTAAAACCCTGGTGAGCCAGGTTACTGAAAGAGCAGCCATAGGGAGAAATTTATTATTTTTTTCTCTGGCACAACTGCCTTCCAGTCATTGCATGCAACAGAGAGCAGTTAGGCCATGTCCACATACAGCAGTTTAGTTGTAACAACAAAAATGCACCTTCTCTGGCAGAAAAACGCATCTTCTGGCAGAAAGGCGTTTTTGACGAGTTTTTTTTCCATGTGTTTTTTTTTTTTTACGAAATCAATGGCTGGAACGGCTAAAAAACGCACAAGCAATTGACTTACTGCAGTTTTTTTGTCACACAAAAACTGCAGACAGAAAAAAGCAACTTGTGCACAGCAAATCTGATTTGTCATAGACTTTGCTGGAGAAGGAAAGACATGCAGGTTTTGGCCACAAACTGCACCGAAAAATGTGGCAAAAACGCAGAATGCGCATGGGGCCTTAGTCACCATTCAGTTATACAGTGAGAGCGGTGTGGTCACTCCTCAGTATTGACAACCTGCTGAACAGCATGTGTGTGTGCAGAGCAGGCTGTCACTCAAGGTATTGGGGAGTGTTACCAGCAGGCTAACTGTGTAGTGAGCAATGACTAAAAACACTCCCTACGCACCCTGATGACCGGAAGTGAGTGGCTGTTGGTGGAATATAACTTCATATTCTCCTTTCCATCGCCCATTCAGTAAGCTCGCTAACCATGGGTTTAAACCAAATTTACCCTATATCTGCAGCTAAATAGCTTTACTCAAATTGACAGGTTCCCTTTTAAAGAAGCACTCCCATGAAGTTTTTTTTTTTCCTTTTTAAACTAAATTTGTGTATATAGTGCAGTGTGTGTAATTATTGTCACCTACTACGTCTCTGGTAACCAGTATCGTTCTGTTCCTCTTCTCAGTGATGTCACAGCTCGTCAGATTATCTCACGCACTCTGCTCCATGCATGAGCCATAAATCTTACAGTATAACCTTTTGGAGCCTCAGTCTGACACTCCGTAGACTTGCATTGTAAAGTAGACTGGCTGGTCACGCAGACCAGTGGTGATGTATCTGAGAAGGGGAATGGTGCTGGTTACTGGAGAAGTGGTAGGTTAGTTATATCAACACGCACACACGTATATACAAATGTCATAAAAAAAAAAAAAACCTCATGGAAAAGCTTCCTTTAAGCTTTTGCATTATGCACTTTTAGTAATGATAAACAATAACTGATATGCTTCCCTGTTGTATAATCTTGTAGGGCCCTGGCTCTAAACTGTGATGCAGGCCTGAATGATAAAGATGGAGCAGAGTCTAAAAATTGGAGAGCTGGAAAACCTGTTCGAGTTGTGCGGAGTTCCAAAGGTCGTAGGATCAGCAAATACGCCCCTGAAGATGGCAACAGATATGATGGCATTTACAAGGTCTTCCACAACAGAGGAATTATTTCCATATTTAGGCTTATTGTTAGCTTTTCTGTTTATTGTTTTATGTATGTTTTTAATAATGAAACTACAGGAAATAAATTGAATTGTTCTAAATAGGTTTTTTTTTTTTATTTAGGTGGTAAAATATTGGCCTGAAATAGGCAAGTGTGGGTTCCTGGTGTGGCGCTATCTTTTACGAAGGGATGACATGGAACCTGCTCCATGGACAGCAGAGGGCATAGAACGTTCAAAGAAGCTTGGGCTAACCTTGCAGGTAAGAAATACAATGTATGTGCCATTGATTCCATGGTGCTGTACATGAGAAGGGGTTACATACAAATGCAAATATAAATTATAGTAAGCAAACTAACAATGACAGACAGACTAATGGAGAGGGGAGAGAGCCTGCCCTTGCAGACTTAGGGTAAGTTCACACAGTGCGTTTTTCGCCGCGTTTTTGCACATTTTTCGGGTGCGTTTTTGGCCTCAAAACTGCATGACTTTGCTTCCCCAGCAAAGTCTGAGTTGTCATTTTTGCTTTCCGCACACAACTTTTTTTTTAGCTGCGTTTTTGAGCTTAAAAAAAAAAAATGGACATGTCAATTCTTTCCTGCGTTTTTCTGCGTTTTCCCCCCATGCAGTGCATTGGAAAAATGCAGAGATCAAAAACGCACCAAATCGCGTCAAAAACACATGCTTTTTTTGCCGCGGGTGCGTTTCTAGCGACTAAAAACGCAGTGTAAAAAAAAACGCAGCGTGTGCACATAGCCTTACATTCTACAGGATAATGGGGAAGGAGACAGTAGGTGGGGGGTTAGCAGTCGTTCTGGTGGGGATGAAGTGGCAAGGGGTCATTGCAGGCTGTAAGCATTCTTGAAGCGATTGGCTTTCAAGTTCTGTCTGAAGGTTACGAAAGTTACAAATGATCTATGTTAACATATTGGTTACATCTGGCTACAATTTATGGGCGCTAAAAATCTTATTTTAAATGATTTGTATTTTATATAGTTTCCAGAAGGATATTTGGAGGCCATGGCAAACAAAGAGAAGAAAGATAAGGTTAAGAAGCAGCCGGGGAAATCTGAGCCAAGTAGTCCAGATAGCCCCAACATTCAGACTCCTCAAAGTATTGCAGGGAACCAGAACAAAGAAGAAAACGCAGATCAACACAGCCATTCTACCCGTACCAGTTCCAGGCACAGCAGCACTCAAAGCAATGGAAACCAGAAAAGACTTATTGAGGATGGTAAAAAAAACAAAGTAGAAGCAGCACTGCAAAATAGTTATGGTGAAAATGGTGGTTTATTTCACCCAGCAACATTTGATTTCTTTGTCGCTCCATTGGGAGACCCAGACAATTGGGTGTATAGCTACTGCCTCCGGAGGCCACACAAAGTATTACACTTTAAAAAGTGTAACCCCTCCCCTCTGCCTATACACCCTCCCGTGCATCACGGGCCCATCAGTTTTTAGCTTTGTGTTGAAGGAGGCACACAATGCTCCACATTTTAGTCAGCAGCAGCTGCTGACTATTTCGGATGGAAGAAAAGAGGGCCCTTAACAGGGCCCCCGGCATGCTCCCTGCTCACCCCACTGAGTCGGCGGTGTTGTTCAGGTTGAGGTACCCATTGCGGGTACAGAGGCTGGAGCCCACATGCCGCTTTCCTTCCCCATCCCTTAGGGGCTCTGGGTGAAGTGGGATCCTAACCGGTCATCCAGACACTGGGACCGGGCTCCCTCCGCAGCCCCTGGTGGTATCTGCCGGACAGGAGACTGAGTATCGTCAGGGACAAGGCCCTGCAACTACAGGTACTCTGTGTCCCCTTTGGGACGGTGCATGGAGCACCTGGGCCTCAGACGCTGCAGCGCCTGCAGTGTTTGTTTTTTGTCCGGGACTACTGCGCCGGCCATGCCTGCTTGTCGGCCGCGGTTTCTACTTTAGTCCCCGGCTTTTGCGGCCTAGTACATTAAACGCCCGCCCACGAGCCTGCCAGTCAGGGGCAAGGGCGGGACGGTCGGGCTGACGCCGACAGTGAGGGCTGGAGCACACATAGCTGTCCTCCTCCCCCCTCACTATTCCCTATGGGGCACCAGATTCCCGCACTTTTGTAAGTCCGCCCACGGCTCCCTCCTCCCCTGTGAACGCCGACAGCCATGTTTTAACACATCCTGCCGGTGGAGGACGTCTGGCTGCAGCTCTGGGAGACCCGAGGCAGGGAATCTGGTGGCCACACACCGCTGGAGTGGTTGGTAAGCCACACCGGTTACCGGTGCTGGTCCCCCTGGGGTGCTGACCTGTATATAGATACATTATATTTGTATACTTTTCCGGTTCAGCTGTATTGTTAACTTGTGGCTATATACCCTCAGTGATCACGCTCCTGGGAGACAACAGCATGTCGTTCACAAGGAGCAAGGGGGCCAAGGCACAGGGTTATTTTGCTACCTGTACCTCTTGTGCGGCTTTGTTACCTGCAGGTTCCACCTACCCTCACTGTGAGCAATGCTCGGCCCCTGTGGCACTCGCTCAGCCGGAGCCTGAGGCACTAGGGGGTCCCTCGGCCCAGGTAGAACCACCGGCCCCCCCTGTCCAGATGGCAGGGACAGAGTTTGCTGTTTTAGCCGACAAACTCTCTGAGTCGCTTTCTCATTCCATGACTCAGTCTATGGATAAATGGTCTGTTAAGTTTCTAGAGGTTTTGCAGTCCAGACCGGCCCTTATACAGGCCCCGGGCACTGCGGGATCACCCCCAGGCCCCTCTCGGTCTGCGACTAAGCGTGTTCCTGGTGTGGCCTCTAGTTATTACGTGCAGGACTCCGGCACGGACCGCAGTCCCAGACCGGCTAAGCGGGCTCGCTTAGAATCTTCCCCGACTTCTTCACGCAGTTCGGGGTCTCAGCTTGAGGATTCTCTAGAGGAGGAGGCGGAGGTCGCAGCTCAGGACTCTGATCCTGACGTTGCTCTCAATCTGGATACACCTGAAGGGGACGCCATAGTAAATGATCTTATAGCGTCCATCAACCAGGTGCTAGATCTGTCTCCCCCAACTCCGCCTACAGAGGATTCGGCTTCACAACAGGAGAAACACCAGTTTAGGTTTCCTAAACGTACACGGAGTGCTTTCTTCGATCACTCTAACTTTAGAGATGCTGTCCAGAAGCACAGGGCTTTCCCGGACAAGCGCTTTACTAAACGCCTTAATGACACACGTTACCCCTTCCCCGCTGACGTGGTTAAGGGTTGGGCTCAGTGTCCCAAGGTGGATCCTCCAGTCTCTAGACTGGCGGCTAGATCCGTAGTAGCAGTGGCTGACGGTGCATCGCTCAAGGATGCCACGGACAGGCAGATAGAGCTCCTACTGAAATCCATCTATGAAGCCATAGGCGCGTCTTTCGCCCCAGCCTTTGCAGCAGTGTGGGCACTCCAGGCTATCTCAGCTTGTCTGTCTGAGATTAATGCGGTCACCCGTACCGCTGCGCCACAAGTAACATCTTTGACTTCTCAGGCGTCAGTATTTGCATCCTACGCCATGAATGCGGTCATGGACTCGGCTAGCCGTACAGGGGTAGCATCCGCCAATTCTGTGGCAGTCCGCAGAGCCATGTGGCTACGCGAATGGAAGGCAGACTCTGCTTCCAAAAAGTTCTTGACCGGTTTGCCTTTTTCTGGCGACCGACTGTTTGGCGAGCGGTTGGATGAAATTATTAAGCAATCCAAGGGAAAGGACTCGTCCTTACCACAACCCAAACCAAACCGACCTCAGCAACGGAAAGTTCAAGCGAGGTTTCGGTCCTTTCGGCCCTCAGCCAGATCCCAACCCTCCTCGTCCAACAGACCACAGAAGAGCCAGAGGAACTCTTCTGTATGGCGGTCTAAGTCACGTCCTCCAAAGACTGCTGGAGGCACCGTCTCCAAGGCGGCCTCCTCATGACTTTCGGCCGCCCCAAACCGCATCCTCGGTCGGTGGCAGGCTCTCCCGCTTTTGCGACGCCTGGTTGCCACATGTCCAAGACCGATGGGTGAGGGACATTCTGTCTCACGGTTACAGGATAGAGTTCAGCTCTCGTCCTCCGACTCGTTTTTTCAGAACATCTCCGCCCCCCGAGCGGACCGTTGCGCTTTTTCAGGCGGTGGACACTCTGAAAACAGAAGGAGTGGTGATCCCCGTTCCCCTTCAGGAACGCGGTCGCGGTTTTTACTCCAATCTGTTCGTGGTGCCAAAAAAGGACGGCTCATTCCGTCCCGTTTTGGACCTAAAATTGCTCAACAGACATGTGACAACCAGGAGGTTTCGCATGGAATCCCTCCGATCTGTCATCGCTTCGATGTCCCAAGGAGACTTCCTAGCATCAATCGACATCAAAGATGCCTATCTCCATGTGCCGATCGCTCAAGAGCATCAACGCTTCCTGCGTTTCGCCATCGGGGACGAACACCTTCAGTTTGTGGCACTGCCTTTCGGCCTGGCGACAGCCCCACGGGTCTTCACCAAGGTCATGGCATCCGTCGTAGCGATCCTTCACTCTCAGGGCCACTCGGTGATCCCTTACCTAGACGATCTCCTAGTCAAGGCACCCTCACGGGTGGCTTGTCAACACAGTCTGACCGTTGCTCTGGAGACTCTCCAGAGGTTCGGGTGGATCATCAATTTTCCAAAGTCAAAATTGTCTCCGACCCAGTCACTGACGTACCTCGGAATGGAGTTTCATACTCTCTCAGCGATGGTCAAGCTGCCGCTGGACAAACAGCGGTCGCTGCAGACAGGGGTACAATCCCTTCTTCAGGCACAGTCGCACCCCTTGAGGCGCCTCATGCACTTCCTGGGGAAGATGGTGGCAGCAATGGAGGCAGTTCCATTTGCGCAATTTCATCTGCGTCCACTCCAATGGGACATTCTCCGCAAATGGGACAAGAGGCCGACGTCCTTGGACAGGAACGTCTCTCTGTCTCTGGAAGCCAAGACCTCTCTTCAGTGGTGGCTTCTCCCCACTTCTCTGTCGAAAGGAAAATCCTTTCTGCCCCCATCCTGGGCTGTGGTCACGACGGGCGCGAGCCTGTCAGGATGGGGAGCGGTTTTTCTCCACCACAAGGCTCAGGGAACCTGGACTCCGACAGAGTCCTCCCTTCAGATCAATGTTCTGGAGATAAGGGCAGTGTATCTAGCCCTCAAGGCGTTCCATCGGTGGCTCGAGGGCAGGCAGATCCGCATACAGTCGGACAACGCCACGGCGGTTGCGTACATCAACCACCAGTCGTCAAGCCTTCCAAGAAGTCCGGCGGATTCTGCTGTGGGCGGAGGCCACAGCCTCCACCATCTCCGCGGTTCACATTCCGGGCGTAGAAAACTGGGAAGCAGACTTCCTCAGTCGCCAGGGCATGGACGCGGGGGAATGGTCTCTCCACCCGGACGTGTTTCAAGAGATCTGTTGCCGCTGGGGAACGCCGGACGTCGATCTCATGGCGTCTCGGCACAACAACAAGGTCCCGGCATTCATGGCACGGTCTCAGGACCACAGAGCTCTGGCGGCGGACGCCTTAGTTCAGGATTGGTCGCAGTTTCAACTGCCTTATGTATTCCCTCCTCTGGCAATGCTGCCCAGAGTGTTGCGCAAGATCAGGTCCGACTGCCGCCGCGCCATCCTCGTCGCTCCAGATTGGCCGAGGCGGTCGTGGTACCCGGATCTGTGGCATCTCACGGTGGGGCAACCGTGGGCGCTCCCAGACCGACCAGACTTGCTATCTCAAGGGCCATTTTTCCATCTGAATTCTGCGGCCCTCAACCTGACTGTGTGGCCATTGAGTCCTGGCTCTTAGCATCCTCAGGGTTGTCTCAAGATGTCATTGCCACTATGAGACAGGCCAGGAAGCCAACGTCAGCCAAGATCTATCACAGAACTTGGAGGATCTTCTTAGCCTGGTGCTCTGAGAGGGGGTTTATCCCCTGGCCGTTTGCCTTACCCAGGTGTCTTTCCTTCCTTCAATCGGGATTGGACAAGGGTTTGTCCCTCGGCTCTCTCAAAGGTCAAGTCTCGGCGCTTTCCGTGTTTTTTCAAAAGCGTCTAGCCAGGCTTCCGCAGGTCCGCACGTTCCTGCAGGGAGTTTGCCACATAGTCCCACCTTACAAGCGTCCGCTGGAACCCTTGGATCTCAACATGGTTCTACGGGCTCTTCAAAAACCACCTTTTGAGCCGCTGCGGGATGTCTCTCTATCACGTCTTTCGCAGAAGGTGGCATTTCTAGTGGTGGTTACTTCACTCCGTAGAGTGTCAGAGCTTGCAGCGCTGTCATGCAAAGGCCCTTTCCTGGTATTTCACCAGGATAAGGTGGTTCTGCGTCTGGTCCCGGACTTTCTCCCTAAGGTGGTGTCCACTTTTCATCTCAATCAGGATATCTCCTTACCTTCATTTTGCCCTCATCCAGTTCACCAATGTGAAAAGGATTTGCATTTGTTAGATCTAGTGAGAGCACTCCGGATCTACGTGTCTCGCACGGCGCCCCTGCGCCGCTCTGATGCGCTCTTTGTCCTTGTCGCTGGCCAGCGTAAGGGGTCGCATGCTTCCAAGTCTACCTTGGCTCGGTGGATCAAGGAACCGATTTTTGAAGCCTATCGTTCTTCTGGGCTTCCGATTCCTTCAGGGCTGAAAGCCCATTCTACCAGAGCCGTGGGTGCATCCTGGGCATTGCGGCACCAGGCTACGGCTCAGCAGGTGTGTCAGGCGGCTACCTGGTCGAGTCTGCACACCTTCACGAAACACTATCAGGTGCATGCCTATGCTTCGGCAGATGCCAGCCTAGGTAGGCGAGTCCTTCAGGCGGCGGTTGCCCACCTGTAAGAGGGGGCCGTGTTACGGCTCTTTTTATCGAGGTATTCTTTTACCCACCCAGGGACTGCTTTTGGACGTCCCAATTGTCTGGGTCTCCCAATGGAGCGACAAAGAAGAAGGGAATTTTGTTTACTTACCGTAAATTCCTTTTCTTCTAGCTCCTATTGGGAGACCCAGCACCCGCCCCTGTTCCCTTCGGGCTGTTTGTTCTTTTGTGTACACATGTTGTTCATGTTGAATTGTTCTTTTGGTTCATGGTTTCAGTTCTCCGAACATCCTTCGGATTGAATTTACCTTAGACCAATTTATAAGTTTTTCCTCCTTCCTGCTTTGGCACCAAAACTGATGGGCCCGTGATGCACGGGAGGGTGTATAGGCAGAGGGGAGGGGTTACACTTTTTAAAGTGTAATACTTTGTGTGGCCTCCGGAGGCAGTAGCTATACACCCAATTGTCTGGGTCTCCCAATAGGAGCTAGAAGAAAAGGAATTTACGGTAAGTAAACAAAATTCCCTTCTTTCTGATTTGAAGCTTCTATTAAATAGGTTATCCTGTTTAAATCCATAAGTTTGCAGCCATTGTATGTGGTTGCAGACTTGTGAATCCTCACATTGAACTCCAAGTGAGGATTCGCCGGTATATGCATACTCCAAGCCAAAATCCATCTACAGGGGTGCGGCCTCATTCAATACACTTGCATTGAGCAACGCCATGCTGATTTATCCCAATTTATAGAGAGACCAGAGTATCTACTAATCGTACTAATAGTAGATATAACATATGGTACAGTATTTTCGACCTGTACTATGAAGATTACCATGTCTTCTGCATAAAGTACAATAGTATCTGTCCAATCTGCTATAGTGAAACCTTTAATGAGTGTTGAAGAACGTATACTTATTGCTAAGGCCTCCATGGCTAAAGCAAAGAATGTCAGAGAGAGGGGACAGCCCTGTTGTGTCCCTTTTCCCAGATAAAATGATGTAGAGGGGATGTTATTGGTCACTATTTTAGACCTTGGGACTGCATATAACATATGGATACACTTAGAGAACTTGGGACCAAATTCAAATTTCTGAAGGAAAGCAGAAAGAAAGGGCCATTCTAATGAATGAAAGGTGTTAGCCGCATCACGCCAGGCCAATGCTCAGGTGTTGTCTGATAGTAATAAGCTATATTGACAATAGATTATGCTCTTCTAATGTTGATTGAGGTACTTTTCCCAGGCATGAATTCAGTTTGATATGGGTGTATGATTTCAAGGATGACTTTGTCTTATAGCCAGTATTTTAGCGAAGATGTTATAATCAACATTTACTATAGAGATTGTACGTTAAGATTTATACTTTAGAGGGTTTTTCCCTTCCTTTTTTTAGAGGGGTTTCTTGGGAGGTTTATGAAAACACCTCTAGGAGGTGAAGCATGCTGGTATCTGCTATACAACTCCAGAGGTAAACCATCAGGGCTGGACGCTTTACACAAAGCCATATCCACAAAGGTTGTATTTACTTCCTCCAGGGTAATAGCAGCATCTTGAAGGGACTTCAAACAACAAATTGCGCAAAATGACATAAAATAAGTAAGTGAGATCCTTGGCCACAGTCATGTGCTGGTTGTGGGCGTTTCTATTAGGTCAATAAGCCGTCATTCACCCATCACGCGTCGCTCCATACCTGGAGACGCCCACATCAGCAGTGACGATGCGGGTGTCGGCATTGCTATGCGCCAAACAGGAAGCTTCTTCAGTCACGTGCTTGCTGACCCTATCAGCTGTGTTCTCGCATTACTTAAGAGCGGTATTTTCAATGGGTTCACATCACTCTCTCCCTGGAAAAAGACTTTGCGTCGAAACGCGCGTAGGAGATTTCCAGACAGGACATATTGTCCCCTCAGGTAATGTGGTTTTCACCCTGACCACTTTAGTACAACTATAATCATGCACTTGTGATCCCTTTTCAGTCTGGTTACTTTGGCAATCAGTGTTTATATTTTAACCCCTGATGAACTGCATATTTGATTAACTAATTAAGATTGGGCTTTACTATATAATTGTCCCTGATATATGGTTGATATCTCTTGGGGTGACTTGTTTACTGTGATACCAGGGAATATTACTAATAATTGCACCAGGAATTCACGGTTTCATTTACATTGTTTGCCTAGTGGTTTATACAACTGATGGGGTTGTTCTCAGCCCCCTAGTGTACTTTGCCTTATGTATGTGGATCTTTTCTACTTTCTATTATTCTTAATTACGTTGTGCATGTATTTATTAAGTAATATTTTGGCAATTTGCCTTTAACTGCATTATAATGACCTGTTGTGAACAATGGCCTTTGTCTTCATTTTTCTGCTGATGTCATGCCTACCAAAATAGCATTTTTTTTTTTGTTTATTGAATTCTGTAATAATAAATTGAATTATTTTATGTCATTTTCCGCAATTTGTTGTTTGATGTTCTATTGGTTAGCGCTGACAGAGGGTCATATACTTGGTTGGGCTTTTTTGCCTTTCTTGACCCTTATTTTTAGCAAGTGTTTGATATCTTGAAGGGACTGTTGGAAGGGACTTAAGTTAGAAAATTTCAAATGAAACACATGAGAGGCATACTGATACATCAAAATTACAAGCTTTAAAAATCTGGAGCTATACAACTAATTATAGTATCCATAGAACCATTGGAGGGTATCCTCTGCAGATGTAACAATGAGGCCATCAGGTTCTCGAATCTTAAGTATGATGCTGGCGAACCATCAAAGTAATTTGCTTGATTGATTTCCGAGTTCAAAATAGGATTGACGCGTAAAAAATAGTTTGCGTTTAGACTTATGCCAGCGTCACACGAGATGATCCATCGTGCGATATGTCATCGGTGGTCACGGTTTTCGTGACGCACATCCGGCATCGTTTGCGACGTCGTTTCGTGTGACACCTACGAGCGTCTCAGAACGATCGCAAATCGGTTACAAATCATGTATCGTTTACACGTCGTTTATTTTTAAATAATCGTTTATTCTTCCCTGCACCGGTTGTTCATCGTACCCGGGGTAGCACACATCGCTCTGTGTGACACCCCGGGAACGATGAACTGCAGCTTACCTGCGGCCGCTGGCAATGCTGAAGGAAGAAGGTGGGCGGGATGTTTATGTCCCGCTCATCCTCGCCCCTCCGCTTCTATTGGCCGGCGGCTGTGTGACGTCGTTGTGATGCCGAACGTCCCACCCCCTTCAGGAAGTGGATGTTCGCCGCCCACAGCGAGGTCGCTCAGCAGGTAAGTACGTGTGACGGGGGTATAACGACTTTGTGCGACACGGGCAGCAATTTGCCCGTGACGCACAAACGACGGGCGGGTACGATCACTCGTGTGATCGCACGATAGATCGTATCGTGTGACGCCCACATTAGAGTACATATTGCGTATAGAGGCTTTGGGAATACAACCACTCTAATCTGTTTTCATTTAACAGGTTAGATATGTAAGTCTGCTCAGCTTCTCTCAATCTGAATTTAACCCCTTAACGACCGCGGACAGTAAAATTACGTCCTAGCAGTCATAACGTTACTGCCCGCAGTCTGCCGGCAGCAGCATACCGCGATCGGCGCACATCTCAGCTGATTTTCACAGCTGAGATGTGTGCCTGCAAGTCACGAGCAGAATCGTTATCTGCTCGTGCCATTTAACCCCTGTAATGGCGCTGTCAATATGTTTCAGCCAAAGCTGGTTAAGCTGCCAAAAGGTCATATTAAAGTACCACCAGATTTTTACTCCTCTGTTTGAAATCTTGTGAGAAGCACCTGGTCGTGGCCGGTTTATGATGAAATTCTAAACTTTCTTTGTCGCTCCATTGGGAGACCCAGACAATTGGGTCTATAGCTTCTGCCTCCGGAGGCCACACAAAGTATTACACTTAAAAGTGTAAAGCCCCTCCCCTCTGCCTATACACCCTCCCGTGCATCACGGGCACCTCAGTTTTTATGCTTTGTGCGAAGGAGGCACACATGCACGCAAGCTCCACAATTTAGTCAGCAGCAGCTGCTGACTATTTCGGATGGAAGAAAAGAGGGCCCCTAACAGGGCTCCCGGCATGCTCCCTTCTCACCCCACTCTGGTCGGCGGTGCTGTTAAGGTTGAGGTACCCATTGCGGGTACAAAGGCTGGAGCCCACATGCTGTTTTCCTTCCCCATCCCTTAGGGGCTCTGGGTGAAGTGGGATCCTAACCGGTCACCAGGCACTGGGACCGTGCTCCCTCCGCAGCCCCTGGGGGAATCTGCTGGACAGGAGACCGGGTATCATCAGGGACAAGGCCCTGCTACTCTGAGGTACTCTGTGTCCCCTTGGGGACGGCGCATAGAGCGCCTGTGTAACGGACGCTGCAGCAGCTGCTGGGTGTGTTGGTGCACCAGGACTACCGCGCTGACCGCGCTTGTTTGCCGGTCGCGCTTTTAACTTTACTCCCCGGCTTTTGCGGCCTAGTACCGCATATTCCCGCCCCCGGGCCTGCCAGTCAGGGGTAAGGGCGGGACGCTGCACTGAACGTCAGCGCTGAGGGCTGGAGCATACTGTGTATCCTCCTCCCCCCTCTCTGAGCACCGTGGGGCACCAGATTCCCGCACTTTTGCAGGCACGCCCACGGCTCCCTCCTCCTCTCTGGACGCTGGCAGCCATTGCTATCAGCACTTCTGAAGCAGAGGGGAGACAACGCTGAGCTCCACAGCTCTGGGAGGCCCAGGCAGGGAATCTGGTGGTCACACAACCGCTGCGGGCGGTCGGTAAGCCACACCTGTTACTAGGTGCTGGTCCCCCTGGGTGCCGTAGTGCATATTATATGCTTATACTGTATACATTACTCTGTACGGCCGCACTATTGCTCCGGCTATATACCCTCTTTGATTGCTCTTAAAGGAGACTACAGCATGTCGTCCGCAAAAAGCAAGGGTGCCAAGGCACAGGCTTACTTTGCTACCTGTACCTCATGTGCGGCTATGCTTCCTGCAGGTTCCACCTACCCTCATTGTGTGCAATGCTCGGCCCCTGTGACACTCACTCAGCCGGAGCCTCTGCCACGGTCGGGACCCTCGTCCCCGGTGGGACCACCTGCTGCCACTGTCCAGGTGACAGGGACAGAGTTTGCAGTATTCGCTGACAAACTTGCTGAGTCTATGGATAAATGGTCTGCTAAGATACTAGAAGCTTTGCAGTCCAGACCGGTAATACAGGCCCCGGGCACTGTTGAATCATTGTCCCCAGGCCCCCCTCGGTTGGAGCAGCAAAGTGCTCCTGGGGCGACTCATAGGTCCCACGGTGAGGACTCCGACACAGACCGCAGTCTCAGACCGGCTAAGAGGGCTCGCTGGGAGCTTCCCTCGACTTCATCACACTGTTCAGGGTCTCAGCATGAGGACTCTCTGGAGGATGAGGAGGAGGTGGCAGATCAGGGCTCTGATACTGACGCCGCTCTCAACCTTGATACCCCTGAGGGGGACGCCATAGTGAACGACCTTATAGCGTCCATCAGTCAGGTGTTGAATCTTTCCCCTCCAGCTCCTCCGATTGAGGAGTCAGCTTCTCAGCAGGAGAAATTCCGTTTTAGGTTTCCCAAACGTACACGGAGTGCGTTTCTTGATCACTCCGACTTCAGGGATGCAGTTCAGAAACACCGAGCTTTTCCGGATAAGCGCTTTACTAAGCGCCTTAATGACACACGTTACCCCTTCCCCGCTGACGTAGTCAAGGGTTGGGCTCAGTGTCCCAAGGTGGATCCGCCGGTCTCTAGACTGACGGCTAGATCCATAGTCGCAGTGGAAGATGGTGCATCACTCAAGGATGCCACTGACAGGCAGATAGAGCTCCTGATGAAATCCATCTATGAGGCTATCGGCGCGTCCTTTGCTCCGGCATTCGCAGCCGTATGGGCACTCCAAGCTATCTCAGCTTGTCAGTCTGAGATTAATGCAGTCACACGAGCCGCTACCCCACAGGTTGTGTCCTTAACATCTCAGGCGTCGGCGTTTGCGTCCTACGCCATGAATGCTGTCCTGGACTCTGCTAGCCGTACGGCGGTAGCATCCGCCAATTCTGTGGCAGTCCGCAGGGCCATGTGGCTACGTGAATGGAAGGCAGACTCTGCTTACAAAAAGTTCTTAACCGGGTTGCCATTTTCTGGCGACCGCCTGTTTGGCGAGCGATTGGATGAAATCATTAAACAATCCAAGGGAAAGGACTCGTCCTTACCCCAGTCCAAACCAAACAGACCTCCACAAAGGAAGGTTCAATCGAGGTTTCGGTCCTTTCGGGCCTCAGCCAGGTCTCAATTCTCCTCGTCCAACAGGCCACAGAAGGGTCAGAGGAACTCCGATTCATGGCGGTCTAAGTCACGTCCTAAGAAGAACGCCGGAGGAACCGCTCCCAAAGCGGCCTCCTCCTGACTTTCGACCTCCCCAAACCGCATCCTCGGTCGGTGGCAGGCTCTCCCGCTTTTGCGACGCCTGGTTGCCACATGTCCAAGACCGATGGGTGAGAGACATTCTGTCTCACGGTTACAGGATAGAGTTCAGCTCTCGTCCTCCGACTCGTTTCTTCAGAACATCTCCACCCCCAGAGCGAGCCGATGCTCTTCTTCAGGCTGAGCACTCTGAAAGCAGAAGGAGTGGTGATCCCGGTTCCCCTTCAACAATGGGGCCACGGGTTTTACTCCAACTTGTTTGTGGTGCCAAAAAAGGACGGATCTTTCCGTCCCGTTCTGGACCTAAAACTGCTCAACAGACACGTGAAAACCAGGCGGTTCCGGATGGAGTCTCTCCGCTCCGTCATCGCCTCAATGTCCCAAGGAGACTTCCTAGCTTCAATCGACATCAGGGATGCTTATCTCCATGTGCCGATTGCACCAGAGCATCAGCGCTTCCTGCGCTTCGCCATAGGAGACGAACACCTTCAGTTCGTGGCACTGCCTTTTGGCCTGGCGACAGCCCCACGGGTCTTCACCAAAGTCATGGCAACTGTGGTAGCAGTCCTACACTCTCAGGGACACTCGGTGATCCCTTACTTAGACGATCTGCAGGTCAAGGCCCACTCTCGGGTGGCATGCCAACACAGCCTGAACATTGCTCTGGAGACTCTCCAGAGATTCGGGTGGATCATCAATTTCCCAAAGTCAAAATTGACACCGGCCCAATCACTGACATATCTTGGCATGGAGTTTCATACTCTCTCAGCGATAGTGAAGCTTCCGTTGGACAAACAGCGGTCACTACAGACAGGGGTGCAATCGCTCCTTCGAGCCCAGTCGCACCCCTTGAGGCGCCTCATGCACTTCCTAGGGAAGATGGTGGCAGCAATGGAGGCAGTTCCATTTGCGCAGTTTCATCTGCGTCCACTTCAATGGGACATTCTCCGCAAATGGGACAGGAAGTCGACGTCCCTCGACAGGAACGTCTCCCTGTCTCGGGCGGCCAAGGCCTCCCTTCAGTGGTGGCTTCTTCCCACTTCTTTGTCGAAGGGGAAATCCTTCCTGCCCCCATCCTGGGCTGTGGTCACGACGGACGCGAGTCTGTCGGGGTGGGGAGCGGTCTTTCTCCACCACAGGGCTCAGGGTACATGGACTCAGCCAGAGTCCTCCCTTCAGATCAATGTTCTGGAGATAAGGGCAGTGTATCTAGCCCTAAAGGCGTTCCAGCCGGGGCTGGAAGGCAGGCAGATCCGAATTCAGTCGGACAATGCCACAGCGGTGGCATACATCAATCACCAAGGCGGCTCACGCAGTCGGCAAGCCTTCCAGGAAGTTCGGCGGATTCTGCTGTGGGTGGAAGCCACAGCCTCCACCATCTCCGCAGTTCACATCCCGGGCGTAGAAAACTGGGAAGCAGACTTTCTCAGTCGCCAGGGCATGGACGCAGGGGAATGGTCTCTTCACCCGGACGTGTTTCAAGAGATCTGTTGCCGCTGGGGGATGCCGGACGTCGACCTTATGGCGTCCCGGCACAACAACAAGGTCCCGGCATTCATGGCGCGTTCTCAAGATCACAGAGCTCTGGCGGCAGACACGTTAGTTCAGGATTGGTCGCAGTTTCGACTGCCTTATGTATTTCCTCCTCTGGCGATGCTGCCCAGAGTGTTACGCAAGATCAGGTCCGACTGCCGCCGCGCCATCCTCGTCGCTCCAGACTGGCCGAGGAGGTTGTGGTACCCGGATCTGTGGCATCTCACGGTAGGCCAATCGTGGGCACTACCAGACCGACCAGACTTGCTGTCTCAAGGGCCATTTTTCCATCTGAATTCTGCGGCCCTCAACCTGACTGTGTGGCCATTGAGTCCTGGATCCTAGCGTCCACAGGGTTATCTCAAGAGGTCATTGCCACTATGAGACAGGCCAGGAAACCAACATCCGCCAAGATCTACCACAGGACGTGGAAGATCTTCTTATCCTGGTGCTCTGATCAGGGGTTTACTCCCTGGCCATTCGCCTTGCCCACTTTTCTGTCCTTCCTGCAATCCGGAATGGAAAAGGGGTTGTCTCTCGGCTCACTTAAGGGACAAGTCTCGGCACTCTCTGTGTTTTTTCAAAAGCGTCTAGCCAGGCTTCCGCAGGTACGCACGTTCCTGCAGGGGGTTTGCCACATAGTCCCTCCTTACAAGCGTCCGCTAGAACCCTGGGATCTGAACAGGGTGCTAACGGCTCTTCAGAAACCACCTTTCGAGCCAATGAGGGATACTTCTCTTTCACGCCTTTCGCAGAAGGTGGTCTTCCTAGTGGCAGTCACATCGCTTCGGAGAGTGTCTGAGCTAGCAGCGCTCATGCAAAGCCCCCTTCCTGGTATTTCACCAGGACAAGGTGGTTCTGCGTCCGGTTCCGGAGTTTCTCCCGAAGGTGGTATCCCCTTTTCATCTCAATCAGGATATCTCCTTACCTTCTTTTTGTCCTCATCCAGTTCACCAATGTGAAAAGGATTTGCACTTGTTAGATCTGGTGAGAGCACTCAGACTCTACATTTCTCGTACGGCGCCCCTGCGCCGCTCGGATGCGCTCTTTGTCCTTGTCGCTGGCCAGCGTAAAGGGTCGCAGGCTTCTAAGTCAACCTTGGCTCGGTGGATCAAGGAACCAATTCTTGAGGCCTACCGTTCTTCGGGGCTTCCGGTTCCTTCAGGGCTGAAGGCCCATTCTACCAGAGCCGTGGGTGCGTCCTGGGCTTTGCGGCACCAGGCTACGGCTCAGCAGGTGTGTCAGGCGGCTACCTGGTCGAGTCTGCACACTTTCACGAAACACTATCAAGTGCATACCTACGCTTCGGCAGATGCCAGCCTAGGTAGGCGAGTCCTTCAGGCGGCGGTTGCCCACCTGTAGGAAGGGGCCGTATTTACGGCTTTTTTACCGAGGTATTCTTTTACCCACCCAGGGACTGCTTTTGGACGTCCCAATTGTCTGGGTCTCCCAATGGAGCGACAAAGAAGAAGGGAATTTTGTTTACTTACCGTAAATTCCTTTTCTTCTAGCTCCAATTGGGAGACCCAGCACCCGCCCCTGTTCCCTTCGGGCTGTTGTTCTTTGTGTACACATGTTGTTCATGTTGAATTGTTCTTGGTTATGGTTTCAGTTCTCCGAACATCCTTCAGATTGAATTTACCTTAGACCAATTTATAAGTTTCCTCCTTCTTGCTTTTGCACCAAAACTGAGGTGCCCGTGATGCACGGGAGGGTGTATAGGCAGAGGGGAGGGGCTTTACACTTTTAAGTGTAATACTTTGTGTGGCCTCCGGAGGCAGAAGCTATACACCCAATTGTCTGGGTCTCCCAATTGGAGCTAGAAGAAAAGGAATTTACGGTAAGTAAACAAAATTCCCTTCTTTCACTTCCAGGTTATGGCTCACTGCAACCTTCAGTAGTTTAGAAATTCTTCTGTAATCAATGCCATTAGTATGTTTTGCAACAATAAGGTTGCAAAGGTCTAGAGAGAGCTCACTGTTTTTACCCATTATGAGCTATTTCTTGTGTGGCACCTTGATAATGAGACCTCTTTTTAAAGGCCATCAGTTGAACCAGCTTATATTATTTATTGCTAAGTGACAGGATTTCTTTTTGTACCTCTTTCTTAACAAGTTCAATACTCTTTCTCTGTGTCATTTCTCGTTATTAAACAAATTATGGACATCTATGATTTGATCTCTTTGCCTGTGTGGTTTGGATGGGTTGTTAGCGACATCTGGTGAGAAATTCATGGCTATAGCACCTTTAGACACATATTTACTTAGAAAATTGATGACGTGTTCAATACTTATTTCACCCACTGCACATAGTACAATATGTCAGTCAGGTAAATCCCTTGATTATCTTCAACAATTAGCAACAGACAACATACAGTCTACAGTAAGATATCCAAACTCCATTCAAAGCTAAACCTTACCATCCTTTCTTATAGTCTCACAGTTTTTACATTAAGCACAGTTTGTTTTACTGGTGCCTAAAATTATACAATATTCTACTGAACTAAATGTTTATCTTATTGTAGATGATGCAGAAGAGATTGTACCACCCAAATTGACTAAACATTCAGAAAAAGAAGATGGAGGTGAAGCATTTCAGCTCACTGAGCAACAGCATTGGCTCATTAAAGAGGACTCTCTTAACCAGAAGCTTTGGGACGAAGTTCTTTCCTCTATCAAGGAAGGTCCAGTAAGTGTAAAACTTGGAAAATCCTACTCCTTTGTTTGAGGCAATTCTTATGGCTGAACTGATGCTCCCTCTGCAAAAATCAAATATTTGTTTGATCAGTAATTTGAAAACCCCATAGCAACTGGCCTCTGCAATTCTCAGCTACATCATGCCCACCACATTAGGCCTTAAACCATGTAGAAAAATAATTCCAGCAACCGCTTGAATAAAAATTGGCTTTAATGAAAAAGTTTAAAAATACATAAACATGAAAACAGCCGAGATGGACAGATGTCTATCAACACGTTTCAAATGGGTAGACTGTTCTTCATCTTTACAAAGTCAAGAAGAAATAACATACACTTATATATCCCTCCACCATCAGGGTGGAACAACACATACAGTCTATAAATTAGCAATTACTAATACGTACTGAGAGATGCATCCCATAAAAATACAAAGTATCGTACATGGATAATTACAAAACATCATAAAGAACCCAAATAACTGTACAAAATATTATGATAACGTGAGTGGATTCATTGTTATCAATTATAAGAGACAATCATCCACAAGGCATAATGAACGGTGGTTCTTTGATGGTTCGCACATTGATTTCGACAAGAAAATATAATCAATAATTATAAAGTAAAAAGAGGGGGAAAAAAACATACTGTATTTTTCAGACTATAACATGCACTTTCCCCCCCCCAAATGTTGGGGGAAAGTGGGATGTGCGTCTTATGGTCTGAATATAGGGCTGCGGCCGGGAATGAGGGTGCTGTGGTGGAGCAGGTTATCGGCGGCACGAGCAGGCTGTGGCAGCGTCTTCCGTAACCACGTTGACCCTGCTATTACATATGCACGTCCATCCTCCCGCCCATCATCTCTCAGCGCTGAAGCCGGCACTGACAGGTGGGCGGGATGATGGGCGGGGGGGGTGCACGCATATTAAACAGCCGGCCGTGATCACACCTGGCAACTACAGCCTGGAGTGATCATGTGCGGCTATATTCACTGCCCCCCACGTATCATAATCAGCGCGGGGTGCAGTGAATCAGTACGGCATACTCACCGTTCCCCTGCAGCTTCGCGATGTCCTCCCGTCTGCCGGTCAGCTGATCTGTGTAGAGAGCGGTGAGCACAGCGATGACGTCATCGCTGTGCGCGCCGCTAGTCACGCAGGTCAGCTGACCGGCAGACGGGAAGACATCGCGATGCTGCAGGAAAGTGACCGGTGACGGCTCCACGCTCCAGCGGCGCTGCTGCCGCCACAGACAGGGGGAGAAGCAATGCTGCATGGAGCGAGGAAAGGTGAGTATAAACGTTTTTTTGGGGTTTTTTTTGTGTGTGATACAGAATACATGCCATATACCAGGATGGGGTTATTTATCAGGATGGGTGTATATAGCAGGATGGGGCCATATAGCAGGATGGATGGGGTATACAGCAGGATGGATGGGGGTATATAGCAGGATGGATGGCGCTATATAGCAGGATGGATGGCGCTATATAGCAGGATGGGAATATATACCAGGATGGCGGTATATAGCAGGATGGGAGTATATAGCAGGATGCCAGTATATAGCAGGATAAGGGCATATGCCAGGATGGGGTACATATACAAGGCAGGAGTATCATTACCAGGATGGGGTACCTTAGCAGAGAATTTGGGGACATTACCCCCATAACAGTGTCAGCAGCAGATCCTCGCCCCATAACAGTGTGTCATGACCACATTTTTTGCTTAAAATTTTATTTTCCTCCCCTAAAACCAAGGTGCGTCTTATGGTCCGGTGCGTCTTATAGCCCGAAAAATACGGTGTGTGTATATATATAATATGTATATATGTGTGTGTATATATATATATATATATATATATATATATATATATATATATATATACATATATATATATTATATTTATTTATATAATATATATATATCAGTACAGCCAAAAGTTTGGACACACCTTCTCATTCAAAGAGTTTTCTTTATTTTCATGACTCTGAAAATTGTAGAAGGCATCAGAACTATGAATTAACACATGTGGAATGAAATACTTAACAAAAAAGTGTGAAACAACTGAAAATATGTGTTATATTCTAGGTTCTTTAAAGTAGCCACCTTTTTCTTTCATTACTGCTTTGCACACTCTTGGCATTCTGTTGATGAGCTTCAAGAGGTAGTCACCGGAAATGGTTTTCACTTCACAGGTGTACCCTGTCAGGTTTAATAAGTGGGATTTCTTGCCTTTATAAATGGGGTTAGGACCATCAGTTGTGTTGTGTGGAAGTCTGATGGATACACAGCAGATAGTCCTACTGAATAAACTGTTAGCTGCTTTTTTCTTGCCATAATACAAATTCTAAGTAAAGAAAAACGAGTGGCCATCATTACTTTAAGAAATGAAGAGCAGTCAGACCGAAAAATTGGGAAAACTTTGAAAGTGTCCCTGAGTGCAGTGGCAAAAACCATCAAACGCTACAAAGAAACTGGCATGAGGACCGCCCCAGGAAAGGAAGACTAAGAGTCACCTCTGCTGCGGACGATAAGTTTATCCGAGTCACCAGCCTCAGAAATCGCAGGTTTACAGCAACTAAGATTAGAGACCAGGTCAATGGCCACACAGAGTTTAAGCAGCAGACACATCTCTAGAACAACTGTTAAGAGGAGACTTTGTGCAGCAGGCCTTCATGGTTAAATAGCTGCTAGGAAACCACTGCTAAGGACAGGCAACAAACAGAAGAGACTTGTTTGTGCTAAAGAACACAAGGAAGGGACATTAGACCAGTAGAAATCTGTGCTTTGGTCTGATGAGTCAAAATTTGAGATGTTTAGATCCAACCACCGTGTCTTTGTGCGATGCAGAAAAGGTGAACGGGTGGACTCTACATGCCTGGTTCCCACCGTGAAGCATGGAGGTGTGAAGGTGTGGGGGTGCTTTGCTGGTGTCACTGTTGGGGATTTATTCAAAATTGAGGGCATACTGAACCAGCATGGCTACCACAGCATCTTGCAGTGGCATGCTATTCCATCCGGTTTGCGTTTAGTTGGACCATCATTTCTTTTTCAACAGGACAATGACCCCAAACACACCTCCAGACTGTGTAAGGGCTATTTGACTAAGAATGAGAGTGATGGGGTGCTACGCTCTGGCCTCCACTTTCACCAGACCTGAACCCAATCGAAATGGTTTGGGGTGAGCTGGACCGCAGAGTGAAGGCAAAAGGGCCAACAAGTGCTAAGCATCTCTGGGAACTCCTTCAAGACTGTTGGAAGACCATTTCCGGTGACTACCTCTTGAAGCTCATCAAGAGAATGCCAAGAGTGTGCAAAGCAGTAATCAAAGCAAAAGGTAGCTACTTTGAAGAACCTAGGAATATAAGACATATTTTCAGTTGTTTCACACTTTTTTGTTAAGTATTTCATTCCACATGTGTTAATTCATAGTTTTGATGCCTTAATAATAATAATTTTATTCATTTATATAGCGCTATTAATTCCACAGCGCTTTACATACATTTGCAACACTGTCCCCATTGGGGCTCACAATTCAATGTGAATCTACAATATTCAGAGTCATGAAAATAACGAAAACTCTTTGAATGAGAGGATGTGTCCAAATTTTAGGTCTGCACTGTGTGTGTAATATATATGTATATATTTATATATTTATATTAGCTGTAGCACCCGGCGTTGCCCGGGATAGTAACTGTCTTTGTTTCTCTTCCAGTCTCTGTCTGTCTCTCTCTTTCCCTGTCTGTCTTTTTCCCTGTCTTTCCCTGTCTCTTTGTCTGTCTCTTTGTCTGTCTCTCTCTCTTTCCCTGTCTGAAGTTCTGGCTGCATTGTGGCTCCCAGCTCCATCGAGTTTAATGGAGGCAGGTTTTTTTGGTAAATAACTGTAAAGTGTGGGGTTACAATTTCCCCTCAAAACATAGTCTATGATGTTCACTGAGTCAAATGGGGCGTCTGCGCAAAATGTCGTGATTGTAAATGCGACGGTGCGAATTCCTTTAGCGGACATGCATACATACAAACACACACACATACACTCCGCTTTATATATAACATATAGAATGAGAGCACAATTAAATCAAATAACAATTAAACATCAATTCGAATAAAACAAATCAGTTTTATGATTTAACCCTTTGGTTTCCGAGAACCACACCCAAATTCAATTGTCTAGTGAGCTGTATGTTTTTTGGTTTTGTGTTTATATTAGGCCTTACCCTAACCACAATGATAGTCCATCTGTAAGTATTGTATTATTCGCTAACACATTGATGCTGTGTATTTGCCCCTAATAACAGTCTTCAATCCTCCTATGTGCTTTTACTGTCCACTTTCACCGCCCCGTCCCCCCTTCATCCTCATACATCCACATCAGGCCCTCTCTCCTCCCCTCTCCCATGTACAGCTCCCATGTTCTTTTCACCTTTGTAAAGAATCTCAGTCCTTCATGCTCCAGGGTCTTGCAGAATAATCCATATCATAAGTCCAAAAACTATCTGCTCTTTCTCCTTTTACTGCTACTTCTCTCAGGAGATATCTCTCCTAATCCCGGTCCACCCCATGCCAACTCTACTCCCTCCCCCACCTCTTATAGAAACCCTGCTAACCTCATTAACATTAGTTATACACCTTCATCTCCCTCTTTAAATTGTGCTCTCTGGAATTCACTATATATGTAACAAGCTTTCTTACATCCCCAACTTCTTTCTCAATAACTCTATTAATCTGCTGGCCCTCACTGAAACCTGGATTCAGGATTTCTTGACACTGCTTCCCCTGCCGCTATTTCTCATGGCGGCTTACACTTTTCCCACTCACCAAGACCTGAGAACAGACATGGTGGTGGAGTTTGCTTACTCCTGTCCCCACAATGCACATTCCAGGTCATCCCCCAGCTCCATCACTCTCATTCCCTTCTTTTGAGGTCCACACCATCAGGCTCTTCATCCCCTCTCCCTCAGAGTAGCGGTTGTATACCGTCCCCAGGCTCACCCACCCAGTTCCTTGACTATTTTTCAGCCTGGTCCCACACTTCATGCCCTCAGACTTACCAACCCTTATCCTGGGGGAATTTAACATCCCATTGAACAGCCCAACCTCCCCATCTGCATCCCAGCTTTTATCTCCCTTGGCCACTCACAGCTCTCATCCTCTGAGACACATGAAGTTGGTAACACCCTTGACCTGGTCTTTGTCTGCCTCTGCTCAATCTCCACTTTGAAAACTCACCTCTGACCACAACATCTTGTCCTTCAAGCTCACAAACCTTCGCCCACCCAGCACACTCCCACCTATCACACATTCAGAAATCTTCAGGCCATTGACTCTCAGACACTTAAAGACTCTCTACACTCATCACTCTCCCCTATCTCCTCGCTTTCCTGCCTGGATCTGGCTGTAAACCACTACAATCACACCCTCAGAAGTACCCTAGATTAAGTTGCACCCCTCACCCTCAGAATCTCCAAACGGAGAGTAAAAGAGCCCTGCCTCACATCCCAAACTCGATTTCTCCAGCGATGCTCCAGAGGTGCCGAACACCTATGGAGGAAAACCTGCACACCAGAAATCTTCATCCATTACAAATTCATGTTAAGAACTTACAACGCTGCCCTTCACTGTGCCAAACAGACCTACTTCACCACCCTGATCACCTCTCTTTCTAACAATCCAAAAAAGATCTTCGACACCTTTCATCCCCTTCTCAGTCCCAAACTACAGACCCCCCTATCACAGACCTTCATGTTGATGAGCTGGCCTCGTATTTCACAAAGTAAATATCTGCCGAGAGATCAGCTCCCAGCCATCAAGCGTCTTGATTCCCATCCCTCCCTACAGCCCATCCAGCTTACTTTCCACATTTGACCCATTCACAGAGGAAGAAGTCTCCAGGGTCCTCTCTTCTTCTCGTGCTACCACTTGCCCTACTGATTCCTTGCCCTCACACCTACTTCAGTCCCTCTCTCCGGTTGTCACTACCCACCTAACTAAAATTTTCAATCTCGCTCACTCTTCTGGTATCTTCCCCTCCTCCCTCAAATACTATCATTACTCTATTATTAAAAAAAACTTCTCTTGACCTATACTGTACAAGCAACTACAGACCAATCTCCAATCTCCCTTTCATTTCCAAAATCTTGGAGCGCCTGGTCTATTCCCACCTCACCCGCTACATCTCCACTCACTTTCTTTTAGATTCTTTACAATCTGGCTTCCCCCCATCACTTAACAGAACCCGCCCTCATCAAAGTGCTCAATGACCTTCTGACTGCAGAACGTAATGGTGACTACTCTGCTTATTCTTCTTGACCTCTTTGCAGCCTTCGACACTGTTGACCACCATCTCCTTCTCTCTACGCTCCAGTCAATCGGCCTAAAGGACACTCTGCTCTCCTGGTTCTCTTCCTATCTTTCTGGCCGCTCATTCAGCGTATCATTTGCTGGCTCCACATCTTCTCCTCTTCCTCTCACTGTTGGGGGTCCCTCAAGGTTCAATCCTTGGCCCTCTTCTTTCCTCCCTTTACACTGCCCCAATTGTACACACCATCAGTAGATTTGTCTTCCAATACCATCTTTATGCTGATGACACACAACTATACACCTCATCCCCTGAGCTCACCCCGCTGTACTACAGACACAAGTGACAGTCTGGCTGCAGTTTCCAACATCATGTCTGCTCTCTATCGAAATTTAACCCTTTCTAAAACTGAACTTCTTCTATTCCCTCCGTCTACTAATCTCCCTAAACCTGACATCTCCCTGTCAGTGTGCGGTACCACAATAACTCCTAGGCACCAGGCTCGCTGTCTTTGTTTTATACTTGACACCGATCTTCTTCACCTCCTATCTACAATCTCTTGCCCGCTTTTGTCACCTGCACCTCAAGAACATCTCTAGAATCCGCCCCTTTCTCACCATGTAAACTACAAAAACCCTCACCGTGGCCCTTATCCACACCCTCCTTCACTACTGTAAAGGGCACTTTACACACAGCAACATCGCTAGCGATGTCGCTGGTGAAAGCACCCGCCCCCGTCGGTTGTGCGTCACGGGCAAATCGCTGCCCATGGCGCACAACATCGCTAACAGCCGTTATACGTACTTATCTTCCTAGCGACGTCCCTGTTGCCGGCGATCCACCTCCTTTCTAAGGGGGGCGGTCCGTGCGCATCACAGCAGCGTCACTAAGCGGCCGCCCTATTGAAGTGGAGGGGCGGAGATGAGCAGCCGTAACATGCCGCCCACCTCCTTCCTTTCTCATTGCAGGAGGACGCAGGTAAGGTGATGTTCCTCGTTCCTGCGGTGTCACACATAGCGATGTGTGCTGCCGCAGGAACGACGAGCAACATCGTACCTGCAGCAGCAACGATATTTGTGATTAGAACAACGTGTCAACGATATGGTGAGTATTTTTGACCGTTAACGGTCATTCCTGCGTTTCACACGCAATGACGTCGCTAACGAGGCCGGATGTGCGTCACGAATTCCCTGACCCCAACGACATCTTGTTAGCGATATCGTTGCGTGTAAAGTGGCCTTAACTCTATTAATTGGTCTCCCCTAAACTAAACTCTCTCTTTACAGTCCATCCTTAATACAGCAGCCAGGGTCACCTATCTGGCTAACCATTACTCAGATACTTCCACTCTGTGGCAGTCATTTCACTGGCTGCCCATATATCACAGGATCCAATTCAAATTGCTTGTTCTTCTCTACGCTTTGCAAACGACGCTCAACTAACATTCACACTAATCCGAACCTCCCACTCCCTGATCCAAGACTTCTTCCGAGCTGCACCAATCCTCTGAATGCTCTACCCCAAGAAGCTAGGATGAATCACAACTTACCCAGCTTCAGACGTTCCCTAAAAACACATCTTTTACCCCCCCCCATTCCTTGAGATGGCTGGATTGGCATTGTAAATTAGCACTTGTACCTTGTCCCCCCCCCACCTCATTGTAGATTGTAAACTCTCACGAGCATGGTTGTTTTCTTTTTTCCCTCTAATTATTGTATTTTCTATAACTGTTACTTGTTTGTATATGAACCTCCTGAATTGTAAAGCGCTGCGGAATATGTTGGCTCTATATAAGTAAAGATTATTATTATTATTATTATTATTATTATTATACTAATCCAAGATATGACATAGTCATGAAAGCTTTCCTTTTCTTTATGCCTTCTGCTGTAATATTTATTATGGCTTCTTGAAATTGGCTATTGTGCAGTTCCCTGCTAGTTCAGAGGCAAAGCTTGCAGAATGTAAAATACTCATGCTACCATTTGTTGTGGAAGTTGCTATTAAGATGTATTAAAAAAAAAAATTACTTTTTTTTTAGAATTTTCTGAAGAAAGTTGAGCAAACATTCATGTGTATTTGCTGTCAAGAGCTGGTGTATCAACCTGTCACAACGGCATGCCTCCACAATGTGTGCAAAGTGAGTGAAATTAATCTTTTTTTTTATATCTGTACATAGAACATGTTGGTAGTGCCTTGTGATTAACCCCTTCAATAAAAGGACGTAACCAAATATCCTTTTTGAGGGAGGCTGATGGGTTTAATCAGGTAGGAATTAACTCTGATAGTAATTTACCTCTTAGATGCCATGAACAATAGCGACTAGTGGCATCTAGGCCTGATCGGCCTGGCATACCCTGCAACACTCTTGAGGGAGGCAACATGGTTGCCAATGCCATAGCAGCAATTGGAAAATGCAACATGTGCCTGCCTTGTTAGTTTTCTATTAAAACCCTGGGCTTAAAGGGAATCTATTACCAGGTTTTTGCCACCTAATCTTAGAGCATCATGATGTAGGGGCAGAGATCCTGATTCCAGAGATGTCACTTACCTGGCTGCATAGTGTAGTTTTGATAACATCACTGGTTAATCAGCAGTAGATTATCATTAGGGGACTACTTGACGTGCTGCTTCGTAGTCCAGCATAACAGAAACATTGATTTTATCAAAATGACAGGAAACAGCCCAGTAAGTGACACATCTCTGGAATCAGGTTCTCTGTCTCCACATTATGAAATGCTTAGATGAGGTAGTAAAAACCTGGTGACAGATTCTCTTTAAATTGAACCTGACCGCAGGCTATACCCCCCCCCCCCTCAAATTGTAGGAAGTGCTGTATTAGCTACTAATAAGGTTTATAACTATTTATTTATTATAATTGTGTGTTTATGTATTTGCTGTCAAATTGAAGTTTAGTCTTGGTACTTCTGTCCCCGGACTAGTCCAGAAGACCATTCCCTCATCTCTGTACTTAGTTCCCTGGCATCGTAGTGTGATTGATACATCAGCATTTGCAGAGAGAAGAGGGAAGAGGCGAACAAGTTATCCCTCTTCCTCCTCCCTATTATCTCAGCACACTCCTGGTTTATCAATCACACTACGGGGGCATAATGCCAATAAGGTAAAGAGATCAATGACTGTGTTCTCGAACTAGTCCTGTACAGAAGCACCAAGGTTAAACTTCAATTTTGCAGCAAATATATAAACACACATATTTTTTTATAAGGACATTTTTACAAATGTCATTAGGAGATTAATACAGCATGCTTATCACATTATGGGGATTAATTCTGTTGTCAGGTTCCCTTTAATAGGAGATTGTTTAAAAACACAATACTCTCCTTTTGGGAGTACTTAAAAAGTACATATCAGCAGGCTTTAGCAATATAAAGTAGAGGCATGGCTATAAGGACGCTGTTATACCTTTGGTGAGTCAATCCGATATGTTTCTTGTTTAATCAGCCTCTGAAGTTTTAGTGTAATATATCAGTGCGCTGGGCTGGGGTTAGGGTCGTCTTCTTCTGCACCGGCACTTGTGCAGGATGAAATCTCTGCCTAATGAAGATGGAATTGAGCAGAGATCTTGATATGCGCATGCGCCACCACTGGCACGTCACACGTTCACCACTGACAGCAGCTGCTCAGAAATTCAAAAAGGAGGTAGGTCACTGAAGAATCAGTAACCTGTTGTAGATACACAGGAGGCCAGCGGAGGAGCCAAAGAAGAAGACTCTACTCCAAGTCCTGCCCCTGTGCAGTGAAATATCGTTATATGACAACTTCAAATCTTGATTTATTAAGAACCACAGACTGGGTTGATTTACCAAATGTATCAGTTTAATCAGTAAAACAACGCCATTATAGCCAGGTCTTTTAATTTATACTGATAAATCTCCCTGAAAAAATCTCTATAAGGACTGGAGTTGAGAAAAAAATTCAAAGTGCTAGAATTACTTGAATTATGGTATTGTCATCTCCTCCTGCCCCCCCCCCACCCTAAAAAAAGAAATGGAATAATAAGTAATTCAAGTTGTATGTATCCTAAAATGAAACCAGTAAAAAATACAGCTTGTCCACAAAAACCAAGTCTCTCACACAACCCCATCGATCTAAAAGTAAATGTATAGTTCCCATGATATGACCTACACAAATAAAAGTTTACTGTAATGATTTTAATCTGCAGAATACAGTTAATGTGTCACTTTTATAATATAGTCAACTCCATGATACTGAAATATGCGATATTTTCAATGCATTATGTAGTAAATTAAATCATGCCATGGTTTTTCTGTTGATTGTACAACTAATGGTTAATCTTGGTTGCTATTCAGAGCTGCCTGCAGCGCTCATTCCGAGCGGAGGTTTACACTTGTCCGGCCTGCCGCTATGACCTTGGAAAGACTTACACTATGGTTCCAAACAAGGTCCTCCAGACGCTGCTTGACCAGTTTTTCCCTGGTTACAGCAAAGGGCGATGATTTGTTATCCACCCAGAGCACCTCTTTTTTTGACTTTTTATAAAAAAAAAAAATTAAAAAAATAGACATTCTTCTCAAATCATGAAAAGGAACGTGGACCAACAGGCACCATGGATCTCAAGCACCACCTTTCTCCATGTCTTCAGCTCTCGGCTGTTTCAATATCCAAGGTAGTTTGCCTGCTAAGGCCACTGATTTGAAAGAACTCGTGCAGCATCCTTGCCATTACACCTGTTATTTACTTGTTTTCATCTACCTACCTCACGACAGAGAAGAAAACATGGAGACGAAGAGATGAAATGATTGGTTATCTGATGTTCAGCAACACTGCCTTCAGAAGTTGTGCCTGGTCCATTAGTAATCTTTGTGCCGAGAGGAGTCCACAGTGCATTGCAGGGCAAAGGCTTGTCGACACCTTTCAGTGTACACTGACAGCACTTAGTTACAACCAGATGTTAGACTAAAGAGCAGCAGATTTTTTGTAATCTTTTCCTTTCTTCCCTGCGTCTGATTTTCTTACCTTCCTCCTGTTTTTCTTCGGCAGAGCTGCTTATTTGTACATTATTACCGTGAGCTTCTTTCTGCTTCATAATTTTTACATTATGCAGTTTGACTACTAACTACTAATGAGAACAATATATATGCATTGTTGTTACATTAGTGTAACGTGATCTGTGTTTTTAACTTTTTTATTATTATTATTTGCTCTTAGAGTTAATCGCAACACTCTAGTGATTTTTCTTTTCTGTTCATTGTCACTTTTGTATTAGTTTACAAGCCGTATGCTGTAGTAGAGCCTTGTATCAGTGGTAATACAATCTGCAGAGCATTGCAAATGAGTGATGGTTATAGCTTGGAGAGTTTCTGAAATAGCTTCCTATTGTGATCTCAAATTTTATACACAGTATATTCCCTAAAATATACCTTATTAAATATTTTATGATTCAGACATGTTGCTTATGTTTTTGGCTGACTGTGTTTTGTCCTCTAAATTTTCTATGTATTTTTTTCTAAATAATGTTCCATTTTATACAAAAGATTTTTTGTTTGCTTTACTATATGAAATCTTTATAATTGCTGGCATAAAAATGGCTTGTGTCTCTTCTGTTGCTTATGTTGATTAGAACGTAAAATAAAAAAAACCTATACGGTAATTTAGCCAGTGCTCTGGTGATGTAGTGTAGCGTCACCAAAATATTTGGGTATATTTGAAGAAAAAGGTTATTTTTTTTTATATGGTTTCAGCTTCATTCAGAGGTTTTGTCATACTGAAGCCAAAACCCATAACACTGCTGAGTAACTTTTACCCTAACAGATATTTTGACGTCACTGCATTAAGGAGTTAGACCACTACTTTAACAGTAATAGTCTATCTTTAGGATAGGTCACCAATGTCTGATCGGTTGGGGTGCGATACGTGGCACTCCCCGCCATTCAGCAGTTCCTGATGTTTGCGGCTGCCGGAACTGCAGACAGGTACTGCACATAAGCCCCCTATTTAAATCAATAGGAACTAAAGCACTGTAATTGGCCAGAGCCATTATGCCATCAACTGAGTAGCGCTGCGCTGCCGGTTTCACACGCCCACTGATCAGACATTGATGAACTATCCTAAGGATAGGCCATCAATGTAAAAGTAGTGGTCTACCTTTTTAATGCCCTTGCAATCAAGACAAACGAGGATCTAATTTCTAGAGAGAGAGCTGAGAATTCTGCAGAGAAGACTAATGATTAGAACCACTTGTTTCCTCCTTCCCGAGATGTGTGAGCACTGTGTAGTGAGTAGAAACATCAACAGTAGTGATGACTCCATTAGCATAGCACAGCTGTTGGTTTTAGCAAACCCAGATCGGCTCTGCCAGTAACTTTTGCCACAGCAGGATCTGTTTTTCCATTACGTGGAGCCCATTACTACATATTGGAAAAAAATGTGTAATGTCCCTCAAAGGTCTTTTATGACCTATTCAGAGATAAATTATGTAACAAATATTTAGAGGAATAAAACAATACCAAAAAAGTGTACAATATGGTGTATTTCTATTAATAAATCCCATTAGAAACCGAGCAAGATGATATTCAAACTGAAGCATACAACGATAAAAGAAAAATAAATCAAAATTAATTTCAACAGATTATTTAGTGTGAAAAATAAACGGTATAAAAACAGATGTCAAAATTTGCTTTTTCTTTGTGGAAAAAAAAATCCTATATGTACTTGCACAGTAATTTATATGTACGTGCCAAATTAAACAAGGACACGTCAGTGTGAAGAAAAAAAAATGTTTGCCAAATAGGTAAAAATGGAAAATAATGGCCAGTCATTAAGTATATAAAATGTTTTTAATTTTACATTTACTTGAGTACTGCATTTCTCATTGTAATATATGTTGATAGGACTGATTTGCCGGTATCTCTGTGGCTTGCACCGCGCTGCTTTAATAAAGTGTATATAGGTAATCCTATTACTACCTGGGAATTGAAGCAGAAATGTTACATCTAAATTTATAAATTTGGTACAGCTAAATATATAATGGAAGCTAACTATACAGGCACATGTAATTTGATAAGTGCACCTTGAACACTCTTAGGCGGGCTTTGCACGTTGCAACATCGCAAGCCGATGCTGCGATGTCGCACGCGATAGTCCCCGCCCCCGTCGCAGGTACGATATCTTGTGATAGCTGGCATAGCGAAAATTATCGCTACGCCAGCTTCACATGCACTCACCTGCCCTGCGACCGTCTCTCTGGCCGGCGACCCGTCTCCTTCCTAAGGGGGCGGGTCGTGCGGCGTCATAGTGACGGCAGGCGGCCAATAGCGGCGGAGGGGCGGAGATGAGCAGGATGTAAACATCCCGCCCACCTCCTTTCTTCCATATAGCCGCCGGCGGCAGGTAAGGAGATGTTCCTCGCTCCTGCGGCTTTACACACAGCAATGTGTGCTGCTACAGGAACGAGGAACAGCATCGTACCTGTCGCGGCAGCGTAATTATGAAAAAGTGGGAGCCTGCAACGATCATACGATAACGACGCTTTTGCGCTCGTTAATCGTATCATCTAGGATTTACACACAACGATGTCGAAAGTGACGCCGGATGTGCGTCACTTTCGATTTGACCCCCACCGACATCGCACGTGCGATGTTGCAACGTGCAAAACCGCCCTTAGGGTATGTTCCCACGATCAGGACACACTGCGCTCTGGACACAGTGTCATTTGTCTTGTGGAGATGCTAGAGTTCTCTGTGTGAAAACGCAGCGTCCAATGCGCACGATTAGGATTCGGGTTGCAGCATATTTTTGCTTTGTTCTCCCGACTTAGAACACTTGCGTCTCCGCAAAAATAAATTAACATGCTGTGGCGCAGAAAACCGCTCCAAATATCCATTTACGCTGCAGAGAAATGTAGCACAGTAAGCATGGGATTTCTATAAATCCTGTCCACTCTGCATGTACTGTACAATTATAATAAAAAAAATAGACTCACACTCCTATAGCCATCTCAAAACCATGAGAAAAAAAAAATGTGAACTATTAGACACAATTCAAAAGTAAAAACCTTATCTTTTATTAGTACACATTAAAAACAATCATAGCATGTATTAATCATAAAAAGGAAATTACCACCAGTGTGGAAGTAAAACGACCAAGACCAGTGTACAGAACTTGTATAAATCCTGAATATCTCATACAATGCTGCAATGCAAGCTAATATCACCACTGTTAGGCTATGTTCGCACGTTGCGTTTTTTTCCGCGTTTCTGCAGCGTTTTTAGCAGCAGCGTTTTAGCGCTAAAACGCATGCGTTTTTGTTTGCCAGCAAAGTCTATGGGAAAAGCAGAAATCCTGTCTGCACTTTGCTTTTTTTTCTGCAGCGTTTAATTTGCATATTTGTGGTCAAAAACCATGCTGAAAAAGAAGCAGCATGTCAGTTGTTTCTTTGTCGCTCCATTGGGAGACCCAGACAATTGGGTGTATAGCTTCTGCCTCCGGAGGCCACACAAAGTATTACACTTAAAAGTGTAAAGCCCCTCCCCTTCTGCCTATACACCCTCCCGTGCATCACGGGCTCCTCAGTTCTAATGCTTTGTGCGAAGGAGGCACACATGCACGCATAGCTCCACTGTTTAGTCAGCAGCAGCTGCTGACTATGTCGGATGGAAGAAAAGAGGGCCCATACTAAAGGGCCCCCAGCATGCTCCCTTCTCACCCCACTCTTGTCGGCGGTGTTGTTAAGGTTGAGGTACCCATTGCGGGTACGGAGGCTGGAGCCCACATGCTGTTTTCCTTCCCCATCCCCCTTAGGGCTCTGGGTGAAGTGGGATCCTAATCGGTCTCCAGGCACTGAGACCGTGCTCCATCCACAGCCCCTGGGGATTCTGCTGGACAAGGAGCCGAGTATCGTCAGGGACAAGGCCCTGCTACTTTGAGGTACTCTGTGTCCCCGTGGGGACCGCGCACAGACACACTGCAGCACTGCTGGGTGTGTTAGTGCACCGGGGACGGCGGCACTGACCGCGCTTGTGCCATTACACACTGCAGCGTAGCTGGGTGTGTTAGTTTACTGGGGACTGCCGCGCTGACCGCCGCTGCCATTTTTACACTGCGGTGCGGCTGGGACCGTTAGTGCGCCGGGGACTTCCGCGCCGACCGCGCTTATACGCCGGCCGCGCTTATCACTTTAGTCCCCGGCTTTTGCGGCCTAGTCTCACTGTTTCCCGCCCACAGGCCTGCCAGTCAGGGGAAGGGCGTGACGCTGCACATAACGTCAGCGCTGAGAGCTGGAGCATGCTTTGCATACTCCACCCCTCTCACTGAGCACAGTGGGGACGCCGGATTCCCGCACTTTCTAGGGCACGCCCACGGCCCCCTCCTCTCCACAGGACGCCGGCAGCCATTCCTGTCAGCTTTTCTGTTGCTGGAGAGGGGAGACAAGCTCTGGGGGTCCCAGACAGGGATTCTGGTGATCACATAAGCAGCACCTGAGGTGCTGACCCCACTAGTGCCGAAGTGTACATATATATTTATATGCTTGTATGCTATACATTGCACTGTACGGTCGCACTATTGATTTTTGGCTATATACCCTCCTGGATTGCTCAGAGGAGATAACAGCATGTTGTCCCCGAAAAGCAAGGGTGCCAAAGCACAGGTTTACTATGCTGCCTGTACCGCATGTACGGCTATACTACCGGCAGGTTCCACAGACCCTCACTGTGTGCAATGCACGGCCCCTGTAGCACTTACTAAGCCGGAGCCTCTGCTAATGGTGGCCCAGGGAGACCCACCTGTTAACACTGTCCAGGTGACGGGGACGGAGTTGGCAGTTTTTGCTGATAGACTTTCTGAGACTATGGCTGGGATGCTCGAAACCTTGCAGTCCAGACCGGTATCTCAGACCATGGGCACTGTTGACTCTTGCACCCTGGTCCCCCCCGTTGGACCGACAATGTGCTCCCGGGGTGTCTCATAGGTCCCAGGGTGAAGGCTCTGACACGGACCGCAGTCCCAGACCTCCTAAGCGAGCTCGCTGGGAGCTTCCCTGGACATCATCACATTGTTCAGGGTCTCAGCAACTCTCTGTATGATGAAGCGGAGGTAGCTGATCAGGATTCTGATCCTGAGGCCGCTCTCAACCTGGATACACCTGATGGTGACGCCATAGTGAATGATCTTATAGCGTCCATTAATCAAATGTTGGATATTTCTCCCTCAGCCCCAACGGCTGAGGAGTCAGCTTTTCAGCAGGAGAGATTCCGTTTCAGGTACCCCAAGCGTACATTGAGTACGTTTCTGGACCACTCTGACTTCAGGGAGGCAGTCCAGAAACACCGAGCTTGTCCATAAGCGTTTTTCCAAGCGCCTTAAGGATACACGTTACCCTTCCCCTCTGACGTTGTCAAGGGCTGGGCTCAGTGTCCCAAGGTGGATCCCCCAATCTCCAGACTGGCGGCTAGATCCATAGTTGCAGTGGAAGATGGGGCTTCACTCAGAGATGCCACTGACAGATGGAGCTCCGGTTGAAATCCATCTATGAAGCTATCGGCGCGTCTTTTGCTTCAGCATTCGCAGCCGTATGGGCACTCCAAACGATCTCAGCGGGTCAAGCGCAAATTGACGCAGTCACACGTACGTCTGCGCCGCAAGTGGCGTCTTTAACCTCTCAGACGTCGGCATTTGCGTCCTACGCCATTAATGCTGTCCTGGACTCTGCGAGCCGGACGGCGGTTGCGTCCGCCACTTCGGTGGCAATTCGCAGGGCCTTGTGGCTGCGGGAATGGAAGGCAGATTCTGCTTCCAAAAAGTGCTTGACCAGTTTGCAATTTTCTGGCGACCGCTTGTTTGGTGAGCGATTGGATGAAATCATCAAACAATCCAAGGGAAAGGACACATCCTTACCCCAGGCTAAACCGAACATACCCCAACAGAGGAGGGGACAGTCCGATTAGATTCTTCAGAACATCCCCGCCTCCCGAGAGAGCCGATGCTCTCATGCAGGCGGCGGGCACTCTGAAGGCAGAAGGAGTGGTGGTTCCGGTTCCTTTTCAGCAACCGGGTCACGGTTTTTACTCCAACTTGTTTGTGGTTCCAAAGAAGGACGAGTCTTTCCGTCCGGTCCTGGACCTAAAACTGCTCAACAAACACGTAAAAAACAGGCGGTTCCGGGTGGAATCCCTCCGCTCCGTCATCGCCTCAATGTCCCAAGGGGATTTCCTGGCATCGATCGATATCAAAGATGCTTATCTCCACGTGCAGATTGCACCAGAGCATCAGCGCTTCCTGCGTTTCGCCATAGGGGACGAACACCTTCAGTTCGTGGCACTGCCTTTCGGCCTGGCGACAGCCCCACGGGTTTTCACCAAGGTCATGGCAACGGTAGTAGCGGTCCTCCACTCTCAGGGACACTCGGTGATCCCTTACTTAGACGATCTGTTCGTCAAGGCACCCTCTCAGGAGGCATGCCAACACAGCCTCAACGCTACTCTGGAGACTCTCCAGTGTTTCGGGTGGATCATCAATTTTCCAAAGTCAAATCTGACACCGGCCCAATCGCTGACATATCTTGGCATGGAGTTTCATACCCTCTCAGCGATGGTGATGCTTCCGCTGAACAAACAGCGGTCACTGCAGACAGGGTTGCAATCTCTCCTTCAAGGTCAGTCACACACCCTGAAGCGCCTCATGCACTTCCTGGGGAAGATGGTGGCAGCAATGGAGGCAGTCCCTTTCGCGCAGTTTCACCTGCGTCCTCCTCAATGGGACATCCTACGCAAATGGGACAGGAAGTCGACGTCCCTCGACAGGAACGTCTCCCTCTCTCAGGCAGCCAAAGATTCCCTTCGGTGGTGGCTTCTTCCCACTTCATTGTCGAAGGGGAAATCCTTCCTACCCCCATCCTGGGCGGGGGTCACGACGGACGCGAGTCTGTCAGGGTGGGGAGCAGTTTGTCTCCACCACAGGACTCAGGGTACGTGGACTCAGCAAGAGTCCTCCCTTCAGATCAATGTTCTGGAGATCAGGGCAGTGTATCTTGCCCTAAAAGCTTTCCAGCAGTGGCTGGAAGGCAAGCAAGATCTGAATTCATTCGGACAACTCCACAGCGGTGGCTTACATCAACCACCAAGGCGGAACACGCAATCGGCAAGCCTTCCAGGAAGTCCGGCGGATTTTGATGTGGGTGGAAGCCACGGCCTCCACCATATCCGCAGTCCACATCCCGGGCGTAGAAAACGGGGAAGTAGTCTTTCTCAGTCGCCAGGGCATGGACGCAGGGGAATGGTCCTTTCACCCGGACGTGTTTCAGGAGATCTGTTGCTGCTGGGGGAGGCCGGACCTCGACCTAATGGCGTCCCGGCACAACAACAAGGTCCCGGCATTCTTGGCACGGTCTCATGAGCACAGAGCTCTGGCGGCAGACGCCTTAGTTCAGGATTGGTCGCAGTTTTAACTTCCTTATGTGTTCCCACCTCTGGCACTGTTGCCCAGAGTGTTACGCAAGATCAGGTCAGATGCCGCCGCGCCATTCTCGTCGCTCCAGAATGGCCGAGGAGGTCGTGGTACCCGGATCTGTGGCATCTCACGGTGGGCCAATCGTGGGCACTGCCAGACCGACCAGACTTACTGTCCCAAGGGCCGTTTTTTCCATCTGAATTCTGCGGCCCTCAACCTGACTGTGTGGCCATTGAGTCCTGGATCCTAGCGTCCTCAGGGTTATCTCAAGAGGTCATTGCCACTATGAGACAGGCCAGGAAACCAACGTCTGCCAAGATCTACCACAGGGCGTGGAAGATATTCTTGTATTGGTGCTCTGATCAGGGAGTTTGTCCCTGGCCATTTGCCTTGCCCTCTTTTCTTTCCTTCCTTCAATCCGGATTGGAAAAAGGTTTGTCGCTCGGCTCCCTTAAGGGACAAGTCTCAGCGCTCTCTGTGTTCTTTCAGAAGCGCCTAGCCAGGCTTCCTCAGGTACGCACGTTCCTGCAGGGGGTTTGCCACATAGTCCCTCCTTACAGGCGGCCGTTAGAACCGTGGGTTCTAAACAGGGTTCTGATGGCCTTTCAGAAGCCACCTTTCGAACCTTGAAGGATATCTCTCTTTCTCGCCTTTCGCAGAAAGTGGTCTTCCTAGTTGCGGTCACATCACTTCGGAGAGTGTCTGAGCTAGCAGCGCTATCATCCAAGGCTCCTTTCCTGGTGTTTCACCAGGACAAGGTGGTACTGCGCCCGGTTCCGGAATTTTTTTCCGAAGGTGGTATCCACCTTTCATCTCAATCAGGATATCTCCTTACCTTCTTTTTGTCCTAATCCAGTTCATCAATGTGAAAGGGATTTGCATTTGTTAGATCTGGTGAGAGCTCTCAGAATCTACAATTCCCGTACGGCGCCCCTGCGCCGCTCGGATGCACTCTTTGTCCTTGTCGCTGGGCAGCGTAAGGGATCACAGGCTTCCAAATCCACCCTGGCTCGGTGGATCAAGGAAACAATTCTCGAAGCCTACCGTTCTTCTGGTCTTCCGGTTCCCTCAGGGCTGAAGGCCCATTCTACCAGAGCCGTGGGTGCGTCCTGGGCTTTGCGGCACCAGGATACGGCTCAGCAGGTGTGCCAGGCGGCTACCTGGTCGAGCCTGCACATTTTCACCAAACACTATCAGGTGCATACCTATGCTTCGGCGGATGCCAGCCTAGGTAGACGAGTCCTTCAGGCGGCGGTTGCCCACCTGTAGGAAAGGGCCGTTTTATGGCTCTATTACGAGGTATTATTTTACCCACCCAGGGACTGCTTTTGGACGTCCCAATTGTCTGGGTCTCCCAATGGAGCGACAAAGAAGAAGGGAATTTTGTTTACTTACCGTAAATTCCTTTTCTTCTAGCTCCAATTGGGAGACCCAGCCCCCGCCCTGTTCCCTTCGGGCTGTTGTTTTTTCGTGTACACATGTTGTTCATGTTGAATGGTTTCAGTTCTCCAATAATTCTTCGGATTGAATTTACTTTAACCAGTTTATTAGCTTTCCTCCTTCTTGCTTTTGCACTAAAACTGAGGAGCCCGTGATGCACGGGAGGGTGTATAGGCAGAAGGGGAGGGGCTTTACACTTTTAAGTGTAATACTTTGTGTGGCCTCCGGAGGCAGAAGCTATACACCCAATTGTCTGGGTCTCCCAATTGGAGCTAGAAGAAAAGGAATTTACGGTAAGTAAACAAAATTCCCTTCTTTTGCCATTTCTGCAGCGTTTCCTTAACATTGGAGTCAATGAGAAATGGCAAAACGCAACCAAAAGCACAATTCCTGCGTTTTTCATGCTTTTTACCTGCTTTTCCACTGCGTTTTTGGCTCCAAAAACGCATGCTTTTCTGGCCAACAATTAATGGGTTCTAATGTTCCTTTACACACACACAATAACCGAAAATTTAAATGTTAAAAAATATTATACTTTACCTATTTTTCTGTGAAAATGTGCATAACCACTATTATTTAATTAAAATTGATAATTTCCCATATAGCTTTATTAAAAGTTAATTTTACCCTTTTTTTTCTCTTTTTTCATTCTTTTTGACTATTTCAACTTTATTTCTCAGTGTCTTGATCTACAAAACGCATCTGCAGAAACGCAGGTGAAAACGCAGGTAAAAAGCGCTGAAAACGCACTAAAAACGCGGTAAAAACGCATGCGTTTTTAGCGCTAAAAAATGGTCAAAAGCCATTTGGTCAAAAACCAAGGGAAATAAAACATGCAGAATAAACTGCAGGTACTCCGACGCAACGTGCGCACATAGCCTTATACTAATAGATCAAATAAACCAGCAGAAACAACCTCTATTTTAAAGTGCAACAAGTGCCTTGTATTAAACACCTGCCAGTGTTTGGCCTCCAGTTCTTATACCTCATGGCTGCAATAAATGTTTAAATAGGCACTAGCTAGTAAACAAATGGCAATTACTGAACTCACTAAAGGCCCAGCCACACTAAACAACTTACCAGCGATCCCAACAACGATGCAACCTGATAGGGATCGCTGGTAAGTTGCTAGGAGGTCGCTGGTGAGATGTCACACTAAGCGACGCTCCAGCGATCTCCCCAACAACCTGACCTGGCAGGGATCGCTAGAGCATCGCTACACGGGTTGCTGGTGAGCTGTCACACAGGGAGATCTCACCAGCAACCGGTGACAAGGCCCCCAGCCAGCAGCGCCGCGTGGAAGCATGCTGCGCTTGGTAACTAAGGTAAATATCAGGTAACCAACCCGATATTTACCTTGGTTACCAGCGCACACCGCTTAGTGCTGGCTCCCTGCACACCTAGCCACAGTACACATCAGGTTAATTACCCGATGTGTACTCTGCTACGTGTGCAGGCAGCAGGAGCCGGCTTCTGCGGACGCTGGTAACCACGGTAAACATCGGGTAACCAAGAAGCCCTTACCTTGGTTACCCGATATTTACCTTCGTTACCAGCGTCCGCCGCTCTCAGCTGTCAGTGCCGGCTCCTGTTTTCTGCACTCCTAGCCATGGCAGCTATGGGCTGCTGCCATTAACTCCATATTACCTCGATTGCCACCGCACCAGGGCAATTCGGGATGAGCCGGGTACAGTCCAGGGACTGTCGCATCTTATGGATGCGGCTATTCCGGGTGGCTGCAGGCTGATCTTTTTAGAGTGGGGTGGGCTCCCCATAACGTGGAGCTCCCCATCCTGAGAATACCAGCCTTCAGCCGTGTGGCTTTACCCTGGCTGGTATCAAAATTGTGGGGGACCGCACGCAGTTTTTTTAAAATTAATTATTTATTTTACTTCATGATATAGACCCGCCCACCGGCAGCTGTGATTGGTTGCAGTGAGACAGCTGTCACTCATCGTGGGGTCGTGTCTGACTGCAACCAATGATAGGCGCCGGTGGGCGAGGAAAGCAGGGAATACGAGATTGAATAATGAGCGGCCGGCTTTTTCAAAAGAGAAGCCGCCACAGTGTGAACACCGTGGAGCGCCGCGCCGGGGATCGGTGAGTATGAGAGAGGGGGTGGGAGGGATAGACCGACATGGACAGAGATAGAGACAGAGAGAGAGACCGACAGAGAGAGAATAGAGACCGAGAGGGAGGGACCGACTGACAGAGATAGAGGTTGACCGACATTGTTAGCTTGCTATAGATAGATAAAGATAGACGAAAATTGATAGATATATTGTGAAATATAAATATATAGAGATATTATAATACACACACATATATATATATATATATAATATATACACACATTTTTTGTTATTTATTTATAGAGCACCATTAATTCCATGGTGCTGTACATGAGAAGGGGTTACATACAGAATACATACACAAGTTACAGTAGACAGACTAGTACAGAGGGAAGAGGGCCCTACCCTTGCGGGCTTACATTCTATAGGATTGTGGGGAGGAGACAGTAGGTGGGTTGTAGGTCGGGCGGTGGCTCCGCACGGCGGTCGGGCAGCGGCTCCGCACGGTAGTGAAGCAGTGAGGTCACTGTAGATTATAGGCATTTATATATCTACTAGAAGGTGGCCCGATTCTACGCATCGGGTATTCTAGAATTTACGTATTGTGTAGTTAATGTATGATTTTTGTTATATATATATATATATAGATGTTCTTGTGTGTAGTTACCAAGTGTTTGTGTAGGGCGCTGTACATGTTCTGGGTGTGGCGGGGGGTGAGAGCGGTGTTGTATGTGTGTTGCGTGTGTTGCGTTGTTTGTGGAGCGCTGTGTGTCTGTAGCGTTGTGTGTGTGTGTGTTGCGCGGTTTGTGTGGGTGTGGTGTGTTTTGGGGGGGAGGTATGTTTTGTGCAATGTGTGTGTTGCGTGGTATGTGCGTATATTTATGTATGCCGCGGTGTTTGTGTGTTGGGTGTTGTGTGTGTGTGTGCAGCGTTGTCTGTGTGTGGGTGTCTGTGTAGGGCGGTGTTTGTGGTTCCCAGTGTGTGTGTGGTGTGTTGTGTGTGTGTGTGTTGGGGGGAGGTGTGCACCTCCCATCGTGCTCCATCCCCCATGCTGCGCACCCTCCATCGTGCTCCATCCGCCATGCTGCGCACTCCCAAACGTGCTCCATCCCCCATGCTGCGCACTCCCCATCGTGCTCCATCCCCCATGCTGCGCACCCCCCATCGTGCTCCATCCCCCATGCTGCACCAGTATCAGCCTCTCTGCCCCCAGCATCAGCCTCTCTGCCCCCAGCATCAGCCTCTCTGCCCCCAGCATCAGCCTCTCTGCCCCCAGCATCAGCCTCTCTGCCCCCAGCATCAGCCTCTCTCCTCCCAGCATCAGCCTCTCTCCTCCCAGCATCAGCCTCTCTCCTCCCAGCATCAGCCTCTCTCCTCCCAGCATCAGCCTCTCTCCTCCCAGCATCAGCCTCTCTGTCCCCAGCCTCAGCCTCTCTCCTCCCAGCCTCAGCCTCCCCCAGCATCAGCCTCTCCTCCCAGCCTCCCCTCCCAGCCTCCCCCAGCATCAGCCTCTCTCCTCCCAGCCTCAGCCTCCCCCAGCATCAGCCTCTCTCCTCCCAGCCTCCCCCAGCATCAGCCTCTCTCCTTCCAGCCTCCCCCAGCATCAGCCTCCCCCAGCATCAGCCAGTGGCCAATCCGCTTTGTGTCACCGTAGGGACACAATTTTGGAGCAAGACAGACAGACAGACAGACAGAATAAGGCAATTATATATATAGATTTAGAAATCTAATATATAAAGCTGTGTGTGTGTGTGTGTGTGTGTGTGTGTGTCCGGGATTGGCATCTGGACCATCGCAGCTACAGCCTCAAAATTTTGCACTCACACACGTCTGGATGCCGAGAGCGTCATAGGCTATGTTTTGAGGGGAAATTTTAACCCCGCGCTTTACAGTTATTCGCCAAAAAACCTGCCTCCATTAAAGCGAATGGAGCTGGGAGCCACAGTGCAGCCAAAACTTAAGAAGAATATGCAGCCACAGCCTTATATGGAATGTTGGCGTGTCACAATGCAGCCAGGGAAAGAGACAGACAGGGTAAGAAACAGACACAAAGAGACAGACACAGACAAAGAGAAAGACTGACAGGGTAAGAGACAGGGAAAGAGACAGACAGGGTAAGAGACAGGGAAAGACAGACACAGGGAAAGAGAAAGAGGGAAAGAGACAGACAGGGAAAGTGACAGAGATAGATAGACAGACCGGGAAAGAGATAGAGACAGTCAGAAACAGACAGGGAAAGAGACAAAGAGAGAGAGAGACAGAGAGATATATACAGAGGGGGAGACAGACCGAGAATGAAAGAGAAACAGAGAGACAGTTAGTATCCCGGGCGTTAATACATTCTATTTATACATTCTATCCCGGGAATGTTAATACATTCTATTTTGTTAACAACAGTTATTAACCCGAGCGAAGCAGGGTAGTACAGCTAGTATATATATATTTCTTAATAAATATATAAATAGATATTATAGAATTTAATTGAAAATAAAGATTTTGAAGATTTTAAAAGATAACGGTGTTTCAGACCATGTTTATTACGGCAAAAAGGAACCATCCAGCCGCATACAACCGCAAGTGTTAAAACCGGAACCGGCACCCATTGAAATATATTGCAGCTACTGCTGCAATGTACAGGATCCGGTGAGCTGCAGTTACTGGACGGAGGCAAAAAAACGCTACATGTTGCGTTTTTGCAACATGGTAAAAAACTGCAAATCACCGGATCCTGACATAGGCGCATGCAAACGCATGTTGCCGCAAGTCCATTGACATTGCAATAAGCTAACAACGGATCCGGCAACATGCGTTTTGCCTTTTTTTCTGCTGACCGGCAGAAAAACGTTGATGTGAAACCAGCCTAAAATCATGACTTTCCAATAGTCATCCCTTTGCTTAAAGGGTCTCTATCAGCACAGAATGAGTGTTCACACCTAATACAGGTGCTGTGCATCATGGCGGGGCTAATCATTTACGTTCACCTTCCCACCTGCTTGTTTTCCCTCAATCTCCTCCCTCTTCTGGCTTCATAGAGCCAAACAAGGAGGAGATACATAGCAATAAAACCAGCAGATGTGAAGGTGAACTTAAATGATTAGCCCCGCCATGTTGTGCCTGTACTTGATGTGATCTGTCATCCTGGGCTTGATAGTCCCTTTAATGCATATGATAAACCTATCCATCCACAAGCAACGAGACCTGCTCGCCAGCACGACGAAGGTTGGTTTTCTTTCTGTCCAGCACTGTGATGGTTGGTCATTGTAGAAAGCATTGCAGTCATCAGTTTCACACTGGTTGTCAGCATTATTTTCTGGCTGTGCCAAGAGTTAATATGTTCGGCCCTCAACATCCTCCACCTGCTGCCCATTTTCCACATTCCGCTGAATGGGACATGTCGCATGCTGGTGAGGTTTTTCTTTTCCAATATAATTATTGGGGGATAATACAGTTGATGACACAGTGGTCCCCCACAGGCAAATTTAGTAATATCTTTAATCCCTTCACCCCTGGGCGACTTTCCGTTTTCTCCTCCCCTTCTTCCAAGAGACATACTTTTCCATCAATATAGCTATCAGGGCTTGATTTTTCTTTGCAGGATGCGTTGTACTTTTGAACAACACCATTCATTCTGCCCTATATTGTACTGGAAAAAAAATTCCAAGTGCAGTAAAATTGCAAAGAAAGTGCAATTCCACAATTGATTTTTGGATTTTTATTTACCATGTCCACTATATAAAACTGACCAGTCAGAATGATTCCCCAGGTCAGTACAGGTTCATACATATCAAATGAGTATAGTTCTACTTTTCTCTAAGTGGTGAAAAATTTCACAACTTGGTAAGGAATAAAAAACTCACCTGTAGTGTTCTTATTTTTTGGGATCGGGAGCTCAGGGACTGCTTATTTTTGCATCTTGTGCTGATAATTTTTAAAAGGAATGTGTCACCAGGTTTTTACCACATAACCTGAGAGCAGCATAATGTAGAGGCATAGACCCTGATTCCAGCGATGTGTCACTTACTGGGGTGCTTAGTGTAGTTTTTACAAAACAAAACAAAAAAACAAACACTTTACGTAGCAGTAGATTATCATTAGGGTGCCCTCACACGAGCGTATAACTCACATGAGTATCGGAACACATCACCCGGTGTGGCTGCACACTCTCCGGACAGGAGCATGTCAGCTGCATAGAAATACATGCAGCTGACCAACTGCTGTCAGCAGAGAAGCCAGCCGCGCCAGGTAATGTGTTCCGATACTCATGCGAGTTATACGCTCATGTGAGTCCAGCCTAGAGGACTACTTTGCCTTCTGGCAGGTAGTCCAGCATATTCATGAGCTCTGTATAACTGCTGGATCTGCAGAAGAGAAAACATTGATTTTATTAAAAAGACAACAAACAGCTCAGTAAGTGACATCACTGGAATCAGGGTCTCTGTCTCTATATTATGCTGCTATCAGATGGGGGAACAAAAACCTGTTTACAGATTCCCTTTAATTATACCATTTTTGGGTAGATGTGACGTTTCGATTGCCTGTTGTTGCATTTTAATGCAATGTTGTGGTGAGCAAAACGCTGGCATTTTGATATTTTTTTCTTCACTACACCCTCTATCGATTAGAATTGAATTTATATTTTGAAAAGGTATTTCTGAATGCGGTGATACCCATTTTTTTGTTTTTTATATTTTTAAAGGGGCAAAGAGTGGGTGATTTGAACTTTTTTTTTACATATTTTTAAAAACTTATTTTTTTTTTAACTGATCTGATCTAATGCTCTGCTACCATTCACATGAAGCACGTCATGACAGCAACAGTGATCATTATCTGACCCCAAGCCGTCATGGCAACCCATCAGCACCCCGTAATAGTCACAGGGCCGGCGATGGCAGTGGTGAACAGCGTGATCACTGCCAGAGCGTAGTTAACACCACAATCTAAGGGGTTAAACAGGCACGGGTGGATCAGATCTACCCGCGCCTGTTAGCTGTACATGAGTGCGGTGAATAATGCCTGCCCGCATTAAAGGGATACACATGTCCTTGGTCGTGAAGAGGATAAGGAACGAACCCACTATTGGGGATTTCTTTATCGTTCCTATGGGAGACCCAGACATTGGGTGTATAGCTTCTGCCTCCGGAGGACACACAAATTACTACACTCAAAAGTGTAGCTCCTCCCTCTGAGCCTATACACCCCCTGGAGAACCAGATCTAGCCAGTTTATCGCTTTGTGTTCAGGAGGCATACATCCACACATGCATTCTCATCTGATTTTTCATTTTTGGAAAGAGTTTGAAGAAAAGCGGGTCCAAACTGGACCCCCGGCATGTCCCTTCTCACCCCACTGTGTCGGCGGTGCTGTTAAGGTTGATTCAAAGGCTGGAGCCTTACATGCCGTGCTCCTTCACCATCCCTCTGGGCTCTGGCTTGAAGTGGGAGCCAGCACGGTTCTCCATGCTTTGCAGGAGACCGGTCTCCATCCGCAGCCCTTCAGGATCCTGCTGGACCGGAGCACTCGCCCCCAGGGACTTAGCTTGCTGAGACGCAGGGTTCCAAGTACCTGAGACGTTTATATATGGGGGTCCCTTGTACTTTATTGTTGGGGAGAGTGTGCTGAGTGTTTGTGACATTTCCGGCGGGTTCTCTGGCTGTCGCCTGAGAACCGCGCCGATGGTGCCTGCGCGCCGGCCGCACCGCTCAAATTTAGGTCCCGGCTTTGCCGGAGGCCTACTTTCGGTTTCACTGCCCTCGCATGTCATTCATGCAGAGGGACAGTGCGGCTCCGCCCAGCGGCCGTTCTACACAGGGGAGAGACACTCCTCACTGAGTACATGTCTCCTCCCCTGTAAGTCTCTTTGGCCCTCCAGATCCCGCTCTCAAAGTGAGTCCCGCCCCCTCTCTTCACTCCGGCGCCATTTTCTCAGCGTTCTTCCCTGCGATCAGCGCTGGCTGCAGCATCCCTGCTGAGGTGCTTGGGAGTCCGGACTTTGGGATCTGGAGGGCACACAAACCGCTCCAGCGGTCTGGTAAGCCACAACTCCGGTTGTGGACCTTCTGTATATACTCTCTGGGGGTCATTCTGGCAGCATGTCTCACACGAGGAGCAAGGCTCCAAAGCTGTATTCAGAATGCACTGCATGTAAGCTCCTACTGCCGGAACCGAGCACCTATCCACATTGTGATGCCTGCTCTAACCTGACGATGCCTCAGCCTGGAATCGCCCCCCCAGTGGTCTCTCAGGCTGCTCCGGTCCCTGTGGCTGAACCCCCGGCTTGGGTAGAATCCTTTTCTAGGTCTATCTCCCAGTCTTTTGCCGACTCCATGGGACAGCTGTCCAGGACTTTGCTGAACATGCATCAGCCCCCTTCACAGGGTGCCTCTGCTGCTAGGGCTCTCTCAGCGGAGCTCACAGAGGATTCATCATCTGGTCTCAGACCCCGTCCTCCTAAAAGGAGACGCAGGGCTCCCTCTCCTTCCTCGTCCCGCGGCTCTGATTCAGGAGCTGACTCGCAGGACGAGGAGGATGCCTTTACAGGGGGCTCGGAGGCTAACTCCATGTGCCCCATTGATCTGTCCGAAAGTGACTCAGATGTTAGTGATTTGATTGCGTCCATTAATTCTGTACTGGATCTCAATCTGCCAGTATCAGAGGAGCAATCCTCTCTGGCAGAAAAGCACCAGTTTATCTCGCCTAAGAGGACAAAGAGTGTGTTCTTTAACCACTCCAGTTTTCAGGCCGCTGTGTCTAAGCCTAGGGCCTGTCCTGACAAACGCTTCCCGAAGCGTGGTTCTAATGACCGGTTTCCATTTCCACCTGAGGTGGTCAAGGAGTGGGCTCATTCACCAAAGGTAGACCCTCCGGTGTCTAGGCTATCAGCCCGGACTGTTGTATCAGTGGCTGATGGCACCTCTCTTAAGGATTCCACAGACCGCCAGGTCGACCTTCTGACCAAATCTGTATATGAGGCGGCAGGAGCCTCGTTCTCCCCAACTTTTGCAGCAGTGTGGGCTCTCAAAGCCATCTCTGCTTCTCTGGAGGAGATGCATTCCCTCGCTAGGGAATCCATGCCCGAAATGGATGCCTTAACTTCCCAAGCTTCGGCCTTTTCATCCTATGCCATGTCTGCCATGCTAGAGGCATCTCACCGCACTGCGGTGGCTTCAGCTAATTCCCTCGCTATCCGCAGGATCCTGTGGCTCCGAGAGTGGAAGGCAGATGCTTCTTCAAAGAAGTACCTTGCTGGACTCCCTTTTGCTGGGTCCAGGCTGTTCGGTGAACAGCTGGATGAAATTATTAAGGCTACTGGCGGGAAGAGTACTTCCATGTCACAAACCAAAACTAGGAAACCTGTCCAGGGTAGGAATCAGTCGAGGTTTTGTTCCTTTCGTTCCTCCAACTGGTCGTCCTCTAAGCCCTCGGCCTTGTCCACTAACTCAGCCAAGGACCAAAAATCCAGCTGGCGCACAAAAGTGTGTCCACAGAAGACCGCAGGAGCTGCTGCCACTAAGGCAGCCTCCTCTTGACTATCTGTCCGCGCCAGCAACGTCCTTAGTCGGTGGCAGGCTCTCCCACTTTGGCGACTTGTGTTTTCAACACGTCTCCGATCAGTGGGTGCGGGATATCATCTCCCACGGCTACAGGATAGAATTCTCTTCCAGCCCGCCAAACAGATTTTTTCTGTCCACTCCCCCCTGCTCCAAGGCCGCCACCTTCTCTCAGGCCGTGGCATCCTTGCAGGCCAACGGAGTAATTGTACCGGTTCCCGCCCGAGAACGGTGCAGAGGTTTCTACTCAAATCTCTTCCTAGTCCCCAAAAAGGACGGTTCCTTCCGGCCCATCCTGGATCTCTAGCTTCTCAACAAGCATGTTCAGGTGCGGCATTTTCGCATGGAGTCTCTGCGATCAGTCATTGCCTCAATGACCCAAGGGGATTTCCTGGCATCCATCGACATCAGAGATGCCTATCTGCATGTGCCAATTGCAGTTTCACACCAGCGTTGGCTACGTTTTGCAATCGGAGAGGAACATTTCCAATTCGTGGCTCTCCCCTTCGGGTTAGCCACGGCCCCTCGGGTATTCACCAAGGTCATGGCAGCAGTGGTTGCGGTTCTGCACCTCCAGGGGTTGGCAGTGATTCCTTACCTGGACGACCTTCTAGTCAAGGCTTCATCCAGCGCAGACTGTCAGCGGAGTGTCTCGCTCACTCTCGCCACTCTAGCCCAATTCGGGTGGCTTGTCAATCTGCCCAAATCCACTCTGACTCCGACCCAGAGGCTCACGTACCTAGTGATGCAGTTTGAGACTCTGCCGGCGCGCTCTCTGCTGAGGCCCCGCCGTTATTCCATCAGGCACCTGATGCAGGTGCTGGGTCAGATGGTGGCGTTAATGGAGGCTGTTTCCTTTGCCCAGTTCCATCTGCGTCCTCTGCAGCTGGACATTCTCCGCTGTTGGGACAAGCGGACTTCCTCCTTGCACAGGCTAGTGGCTCTGTCGCCACAGACCAGGAGCTCTCTTCAGTGGTGGCTTCGGCCCCTCTCTCTGTCTCAGGGGCGCTCCTTCCTGGCTCCGTCCTGGGTGATCCTCACCACGGATGCCAGTCTATCCGGCTGGGGAGCGGTATGTCTCCACCACCAAGCGCAGGGCACTTGGACTCCGTCCAAGTCAGCTCTCTCGATCAATATGCTGGAAACCAGAGCTGTGCTTCTAGCTCTCCTAGCCTTTCACCACCTGTTGGTGGGCAAGCACATCCGAGTCCAGTCAGACAACGCGATAGCGGTTGCCTACATCAATCACCAAGGCGGCACACGCAGCCGCCTGGCAATGTTGGAGGTTCAACGCATCCTTCAATGGACGGAGGACTCCAAGTCCACCATATCCGCAGTGCACATCCCAGGCGTGGAAAACTGGGAAGCAGATTATCTCAGCCGTCAAACCGTGGACAGTGGCGAGTGGTCCCTGCATCCGGCAGTGTTTCAGTCAATCTGCCGCAAGTGGGGCACTCCGGAAGTGGACCTAATGGCATCCCGTCACAACAACAAGGTTCCGGTTTACGTGGCTCGTTCCCACGATCCTCAGGCCTTTGCAGCGGACGCTCTGGTCCAAGACTGGTCCCAGTTTTGTCTGTCCTACGTGTTTCCTCCTCTAGCTCTCTTGCCCAGAGTTCTGCGCAAGATCAGAATGGAGGGCCGTCGGGTCATCCTCATTGCTCCGGACTGGCCCAGGCGAGCTTGGTACCCAGACCTGCTCCATCTGTCCGTAGAGGTGCCATGGCATCTTCCGGACAGTCCAGACCTCTCACAAGGTCCGTTTTTCCGCCAGAATTCTGCGACTCTCAGATTGACAGCGTGGCTCTTGAGTCCTGGATCTTGACGGCTTCTGGTATCCCCCCTGAAGTCATCTCCGCTATGACTCGGGCCCGTAAGTCTTCCTCTGCCAAGATCTATCACAGGACTTCGAAGATTTTCCTGTCCTGGTGTCGCTCTTCCGCCCATTCTCCTTGACCTTTTTCCTTGCCGACCCTTCTGTCCTTTCTACAGTCCGGTCTGCAGCTAGGACTATCCCTCAACTCTCTCAAGGGACAAGTCTCGGCTTTGTCAGTTCTGTTCCAGCGGCGTATCGCCCAGCTGGCTCAGGTCCGCACCTTCATGCAAGGTGCGTCTCACATCATTCCGCCTTACCGGCGGCCCTTGGATCCCTGGGACCTCAATTTGGTTCTCACGGTTTTGCAGAAACCCCCCTTTGAGCCTCTTAGGGAGGTTTCTTTGTTTCGTCTTTCACAGAAGGTGGTCTTTCTAGTGGCCATAACCTCCCTCAGGAGAGTCTCTGATTTAGCTGCGCTCTCTTCGGAGTCACCTTTTTTGGTTTTTCATCAAGACAAGGTGGTTCTCCGTCCGACTCCGGACTTTCTCCCTAAGGTGGTTTCTCCTTTCCACCTTAACCAGGACATTACCCTACCTTCCTTTTGTCCGGCTCCTGTTCATCGCTTTGAAAAAGCGTTGCATACTCTGGATCTGGTGTGGGCGCTCCGGATCTGTGTCTCGCACTGCTGCTCTTAGGCGGGTCACCTCTCTTTTTGTGCTAACCACAGGTCGGCGTAAAGGCCTCTCTGCTTCTAAGCCGACCTTAGCCCGTTGGATTAGGTCGACCATTTCGGATGCCTACCAGTGTTCTCAGGTGCCTCTCCCGCCGGGGATCAAGGCACACTCGACCAGAGCTGTCGGTGCCTCTTGGGCTTTCAGGCACCAGGCTACGGCTCAGCAAGTCTGTCAGGGCTGCCACTTGGACTAGCCTGCATACCTTTTCAAAGCACTACCAAGTGCATGCTCATGCTTCGGCAGATGCGAGCTTGGGCAGACGCATCCTTCAGGCGGCTCTCGCCCACTTGTGAAGATAGGCTCCGCCTACTTCTCAGTTTCTGTTTATTCCCACCCATGGACTGCTTTGAGACGTCCCAATGTCTGGGTCTCCCATAGGAACGATAAAGAAAAAAGAGAATTTTGTTTACTTACCGTAAATTCTTTTTCTTATAGTTCCGTATTGGGAGACCCAGCACCCTCCCTGTTGGCAGTTTCTTGTTCCGCGTGTTATCACCGGCTGTTGTTCGTGGACAGAGTCTCCGGTTGTTCCGGTTCTTGCTCTGTTTTTACTTGTGGGTGGCTATTCTCCTTCAGCTTTTGCACTAAACTGGTTAGATCTTGTTCTCCAGGGGGTGTATAGGCTCAGAGGGAGGAGCTACACTTTTGAGTGTAGTACTTTGTGTGTCCTCCGGAGGCAGAAGCTATACACCCAATGTCTGGGTCTCCCAATACGGAACTATAAGAAAAAGAATTTACGGTAAGTAAACAAAATTCTCTTTTTTAAATTACCCCAACTCCAGTTTCCCTAGTGCGTAACACTGGTATACAGTGATTTTGGTGCCAATAATATCCGAATGGCTTTGTTAGGATTATGGTGCTGATTAAGAATATGACTTTGGTTTTGCCGGATTGGATCTAGTTTGAGATATTTAATAATGAATTAAAACAACATGATTAAAAAGCACTCAGAATTGCAAGATTATTATTTCTGTTTCAACAAGTAAACAGTCTATAAATATCATACAAAAAAAGTGTAATATCCAACAATGACAGGAAACATTAATGATTTGATGAATACAATATTTATTATTAATGTTATTGCTTCAAAAATGCGGTTGTGATTTCCTTATGTGTCATTAGGACAATCATATTGGAGACTCCGACAGGAGTCTGCCATCATTTTATGTCCCACCTGCCTTGATATCTCTACTCCATCTCTTTCATATTCTGGTTGAACCTCTTGCCTCGTTACTCGCTGAAGTCTACAAAGGCTATTTGGAAATCTGTTTAAATGGCTATGGAGATCGTGCATGTTTATGCTCATATTAACTCCCAAATTTCACACCAATTCATCATAATTGTCTGCTCTGTAGTAGTTTGTTACAACAGATACAAAACTGTTCCAGGCCGAAGCCTCAGTGTCATTCATGTATGCACCCTGTTTCCACGAAAATAAGCACTAGCAGGAATTTTCAGCCATTTACGAATAAGGCTTAAATGTAAGCTCTAGTTGCTGTTCAGTAATGAGACCATGCGACTAAGAGGGGAAAATAACAATAAATACTGCAGGACACTTCATTAAAGAAAGCAGACACACCAAAAAGAGATAAGATAGACCCTGCAGTCATACTTACCAGACCCCCCAAAAAATTAAGCCCTACCTCAATTTTTTCGCCAAAAAAATGACTTATTTTTAGGGAAACACAGTGGTGAAATTGAAACCATTCACGAGTTCCAGATTTTATTTTTTTCCATGCTCAGTCCAAGGAATGATCTACAACTGTACCCAATTTATACAAAGCCCTAACAAATTGCTTTATTAATGTACTATTTTAACTCCTTCACCCCCCCCCCAAGCCGGTTTTCACCTTCATAACCAGGCCAATTTTCTCAATTCCGACCAGTGTCACTGAGTTTATCACTAGGATCTGTTGAAGTGTTGCAAAGTTTGATTTTGTTTTTTTTACATATTGTACTACATGTAAGTGGTAAAGTTAGGATATTTTGCAAGGTTTGTGAAAATATTGGAAATTTGGCAAAAATTACATACATTTTTCATGCCCTTAAAGCAGAGAGTCATGTCACAGAAAATAGTTTAACATTTCCCACATGTCTACTTTAAATCAGAACAATTTTGAAATTTTGTTAGCACGTTAGGGTTAAAAGTTTCAGAAATTTTTCATTTTTTACAACTTTTTTTTTGGTGTAACCACTTAGCATAGAGAGCATGATAAACATGAGCCACACCATACTATGATCTTTGGGAGGCAGCATGAATGAAACAGCAGTTGAAAAACTGGATTTTTTTTATGTTTTGCTGCTTTTACACCATAAACACCTCGGTTACTTACCGGTAGCCGGTTTTTCCAGAACCCATGACAGCACCACGTGAGAGAGGGATCCGCCCAGCGAGGACAGGAAACCATTCTGAAATAAAAGGGCGGTACCTCTCCCCTTCGTCAGTTGACTCTTAACTCTATCACCAACTATAACACACAAATGCACACCCAGAAGAGTGCACACTAAGGGTGAAAAGGGAGGGATTATATGGGTGCTGTCATGGGAAATCTGGAAAAACCGGCTACTGGTAAGTAACCGAGGTGTTTTCCCCTCACCCATGACAGCACCATGTGAGAGATTTCCAGAGAATAACGTATTAGGGAGGGACCAACGTCTCAAGCACCCTTCTACAAAACGAGAGATCAGCCGAGGAGGATAGATCCAACCGATAGTGACGGAAGAAAAAGGAGAATGTGAAGACCAGGTAGCGGTCCTACAAATCCGGTCCATAGATACCTGCGTCTTCTCAGCCCCGGAGGGCGACACCGCACCGATGGAAAGGGCCCTTAAGCCCTCAGGGAAGGCAGCCCCACTAGATGAGTAGGCTAAGCAATGGCCTCCCTAATCCACCTAGAGATAGTGCAGTTTCACACCCACAGACCTTTCCTACTACAGACAGGGCTATGAAAAAGGACTGTTTTCCCCACACTATATGTCACTGAGATGTAGAGAAGCAGGGCCCTATGAACCTCCAACGTATGAATCTGTTTTACCCCTGTATTTGTAGGAGGGCCGCAAAAGGAGGGAGGATTATACCCTGCGTGCTATGGAATCGAGAGGCGACCATTGGAAGAAAGGGTCCTATTAACACCTGACCCGGCCTATCGTTGAACAACTGAGCGTAGGGCCGTACTACCGATAAGGCGTGTAAGCACTAATTCTGCGAGCGAACGCCAAGGCCCAGAGCAAAATAGTTCTCAATGTCAGGGAGATTTTTTTTTTTTTTTGGCAATAGGTTCAAAGGGAGGACTTGTGAGGGCGTCCAACCCTAATTTGATCCCCCGGTGGAACTGTCAGGCATGAACTCACAAACCCAATAACCTTAAACCCACCGGTCTGCTGCCAGTTTTCCAATGTATAAGGTTCCCAGGGCAGAACAGGAACCCCTAGAGTGTACACTGAGAATCCTAGAGCAACCCCGTCTGCAAGAATGCCAATTTGCATGGAATAGGAACTCATACCCAAGGGACCATTTGCAAAGAAGGGGAACTTTTACCACCCTCTCCCATAGAGTGTAGTGGTAACCGGTTCATGGCTCTTCCGCAAGGAAGAGACCGGGTCAGAGGAGAGCCCTTGCGCATCAGCAACATGCTCTCAAGTTCCAAGCTACGAATGAAGAAAAAAAAAAAAAAACATTTCCTGCACGAGGAACACAGGTAACTGCACTAACAGGTCCGGAATCCCCGGCAGAACCCCAGGATCCGGGACAGAATGTCCTCAGGAGAGAGAGCCATGGCCCCTTGAGCCAGACGGGGGCGAGGGGAAGGACCCTCACCCGAGCTTCCCTGAACTCTTGGAGAACCATCGAGAGCATCACAACAGGGGGAAATGCATAGGCTATTCCGAAGGTCCATGGAATGGAAGTGCATTCACCGCAAGGGCTGGACTGCTGGGAACATGGAACCAGAAATTTATATGCCAGTTTAGCCTGGAGGAAACAGGTCTCTCCGTGGATTCTCCACGGAGCCACTACCGTTGAAAAGATCCGCGGATTCAGGGATCATTCCCCTTGCCGCGGTTGATGGCGCCTGAGGTAAGCTGCCAACTACAGGAATGGCCCATCGGGATTCAAACCCACAAGCTCACACATCCAAGGCCACAAGCTTACCACGAGACCATGGAACAAACATTGGCATTTAGAATCCAGTGAAGTGTAGAGCAGAGGGGGATTCTGTCCCGCCCAGTAAGGACCGTAAGATGCCAGAATGAGGGATGGGGATTGTGCCCCCCCCCCAGCGTTACAGGAAGGAGACAGTAAACTGAGTGACCGACAGCAACCGAACGAGCTGACCCTGGAGGGGGGGGGCAAAGGGAATTTAGTGCTCGTTCTTCAGACCTTAGCGTCAGGAGGAGTGAGGGCTGTGCTGCTTCCTGCGCTGACCACCAGCCCAGGGATATCTGCACCTGGGAGGCGAGCATCCCCAGCCGTACCGGCTGGCATCAGCAGTGACCACCCTCAGATGCCGAGGTAGCCAGGAACCCCATAGACAGGTTGCCTATGGACGTCCACCAAAGCAGGGAAGTCTTGACTGGCAAGGAGAGAATGACGTCCCCTTCGAAATATCATCCTAAGGGCTTTCCTTTTGTTTGTTTGGGGTTTTTTTTATTTTATTATTTTTTTTTTTGTTTGGCAGACAGGATTTGCCATTAGAGAGCCCTGGAGTGGAACAGGCCCCATGGAGCCGCCGGTAAGCATAATATCATAGTGCCCCGCAGGGATATAGCGTGTCTCAGAGACATGATGGCATGGCAGAGTGCCCCCAGGGCCTATTCTGACACCTTGAGTATCTACTCTGCTGGAACAAAAGGGATAACCTTTGGAAGGGCTGCTTGGCATCGGATACGTTCTCCAACGCATCTTCCAGCTGTTTACCAAAAGGAGCAGATCGACATACGGCCCTGAACATAATTCATGCTTGGTTTGCAGGCATATGGGACAGCCCTTCAACCATAATGCCATTCCGGCCAGATTAGACAATCCTGCACAATGGGCTCCCAGCCCGATAGCATCGGCTGACAACTCTGCAAGAATGCCGCTGCTCCCTGCAGCAGTGGTAAGTTTAGAAAAAGATATACTCCCGAGTTTTATCCTTCAGCTGATCTACATTAGTTTGTAGCCAGATCCTGAAAATCAGGGGCCGTGCAGGGATTTGGCAATAGCTGGCTTCAGAATTCCTGCTGATGTTTCCCACAAGTGTGTGCATACAGGAGCGTGCACATGGGACCTGGAGAGTGAGTGCCGTAACTGACAGTAACAAGCCCCCACTGTTAGTGACAGCTGTTAAGACAGAGCTGTCACCGTGTACATGTCAATCTGTAGGCATGGACCCTAACTTATGCTGTATGTCATAGGGGTGTTGTTGCCAACCGCGGAGGCTGCCGCTGCTGAATTGTCACAAAGGAAGGGGCTGCTACCAACCATATAGCAATACATTGTGAGGAGTAGCTCAGGAAGGCATAGGCAAGGCCACAGGACGACACAGTATCTTCATAAAAAATTCCAGCCGTTTATGAAAAACTTGTCATAAAACGGTAAACATAACAGGCCTCTCCTGGCTTACGGCAAAAACAGCACAACCACATACCGTGGGCTTCCAGTCTAATACGGTCTCTATTGGAATTGTGGCGCCTGTACACACTGGCTCCTGCCAGGGAACAACACTTGCTGTGGCTCCGTCAAAGAACCCAGAGACACTCTGCAGACTCCTGTGTCTCTCCACTCCAGGAGAGCTTTGGTCCAGTAGCCACAGCACTAACCAGCCTGGCTGCACACTACTTCCAGCCTAAACCCAGACTGAATTCCAGAGCCCCGTGTTCAGCATCCACACAGGCTGATACATCCAGAGCTCCCTGCTCTGCTCTCACACTCTGCAGAACACACAGTCTCCTAATCAGACTGGACACACCCACAGGTGGAGGTTTGATTCTCCACCCTGCACAGCACACTGGGCTTATTAAAGGGAACCTGGCCCTTAGTTGCAGAAAAAAGCCGTTGTGGAACTACAAGTCCCATAGCAACCTCTTCAGGTTAATATTGCAGTGACCTTCTCCACTGCGACATATAGCGACCATTTACCATATTGGTGGTCGCTACCTCACAACATATACATATTTGTAACTCGCATGCAGCAATCCATAGATCGAAGCAGAGACATTGCCATCTATGCCCCACACAAGGGGTCTCCGACACACGGCCCACAGGCCACATCGGCTCTCTGCACAGGGGACACTCCGTATGGAGTTTAGGAGCCACCTAATAATGCAGATGACATTCACGAAGATCACTCCCCACCACAGGAGATCAAGCGTACCGGTCCTGGAGGCTTTGTCGCAACATCCACAGGTCCCGCAGAAGTCGTGGAGCCACAAGAGGATTTGTCCTTCTGGCTATTGAGGCCGGGCAGGTCTGTTTCACTTAGAACAGTGACTGTTCATACGGCTATGCTGCCAGTGCTCCAGAGAGTGCCGCTGCCTTTCTGAAGCCATCCTGGGATGTAGGCACGAGCACCCGTGCTGCTCCTCCACCTTCCGGTCCCATAAGGTGCCCCCCCCCCCCCCCCCGTTTCAATGCGCCCAGCGGTGTCCAGACGGCCGGCTTCTGCCCTGAAACACCGCCGCTGCTGCTGCATGGGCGCCGCCATCCTCTTCAGGAGACGTCACACAAGCACGCCTCCTGTAGCCTGCATGCCTTGCGCGCGTCCCAGAGTGCGCCACATTCGGAAATCCTAGGCAGCAGAGGGGCGCAAGGGGGGGGGGGGGGAGAACGGAGTGGCGGTCCGGAACCCCTGATGGGCCCTGCCGCACACCCCCGCACGGACACCAGGTTCCCTAAGGGCTGGTGGACGGCGCTTCCAGCCCCGAAGAACGGCATCGCAGGACTCCCCCTGCTTTTCCGGACACCGGACGGGGCTGGGTAAATACAGCTTCTGTACTTCAAACTTCTTACTTCAACCGCCGTATTCCAGAACAAGGTCTCCCATCAAGGACAGAAAACCAGCTGATGAAGGGGAGAGGTACCGCCCTTTTATTTCAGAATGGTTTCCTGTCCTCGCTGGGCGGATCCCTCTCTCACGTGGTGCTGTCATGGGTGAGGGGAAAAAAAACATGTATTTCAAACTTTGGGGGGTTTTTTTGCATTGCTGTATTCTGAGCTTAAACTTCCCTCAATGCCCCCATGCCTTTTTATTCCACTTTTTTTGTAAGCTGTATGATGAAAATACAGTGTTTTTTCTATATTAAGCATAGTACAGTAACCCATTCCTTGCCTATGCTAACATTTGTATACAGTAACTAAGTGCTGGATTTTATACAGACTATGGCAATGGAACCGAAGGAAAAAAACCTGTATTCATTACCCATCAGATATGGGCCAGTACTTCTGTACATATACTGTAGATTCAAGGTACATAGCCTCTTGCCTCCACATCTCGAATATTGTCAATATTAGACGAGACAGCAGTGGAAGCAGCCTCTTCCTACCACCACACAATGTAGCTGGTATTAGATCAGAATGTCCTCTAGGAGCACATCTTTCTACAAATGGAGGGGCAGACCTTCCTACTGCAGTTTGTTGCAGAAATCCTTCATTAACATTCTAGGACAATGTAATAACCCAATAGACATTTTACATTTGTGAACAAAAGTTTAGCGACAGACCCATTTTGGTTTTCATAAAGTTTGCTTCTTCACTTCATTTTTACCTAAAAATACTGTCATGAGTAAAGAATGGCATCAAAACCTCCAAGAAAAACTCCCATTAACATAAGAGCAATTTGGTGATTAACCATACTTTTTCCAGCATGATAGAGAGCATGTCACAAGGACAGTTATAAGTGGCTCAGTGAGCAAAACATTGAAATTTTGGGCCCATCACCAGGAAATTTCCAGATCTCAATTCCTTTGAATACCTGTGGTTAATCCTCAAAGTGGGTGCACAAAAAAAAAAAAAAAAAAAAAAAAAAAAAAACAGAAAATGGGGGTAAACACCAAACACGGATTCAAGAAGAATGGGTTGTCATTAGTCAGAATTTGGCCTAGAAGCTGATATCCAGCATTTCAAAGGGGACCAAGTCTTGATAAATAAGGGACAATAAATATGGACTCTTCCATAAAATTGATATTTGTGAATAAAATATTTAAAAAAAAAAAATTTGAAATGCTTGTTAATTGTAGAAACATCTGACAAAGATCTGAAAAACTTGACTTACAAATTTTGGTTTTCAAAATTTGCTGCAGGCTGAAACTATTAGGCCATTTGGTGACAAATTAAAGTCATGCTCGTTTTGGTTAGGCATTTTGAAAATTTATGATATTTCCTATAGTTAATTTTCTATTCTCAGGCAGCCCTTCCAAAATGGCGATAATTCACTTAAAATAGTTTAGCACTCATGTGATGTCCCTGGACTATCAGGTCGTCACAGGGTACTGCACAAGCTGCTCTTCCGTGCAGTATTCCGCGTCCCTCTTGGTTCTGGGTCCCTGGGGGGGTGGGGGGAGTGTAGTCAGTGTGTGTGAGGAGAGTTGAACAAGAAAGTTTGGGAAGTAGCCCTCGAGCTGTGAGGAGCTCAGAGGAAGTCGGGAATGGCGACTCCTGAAGGAACTGTCTAGGTTGCAGATGGTGGTCTGGGCCTA